>NC_059192.1:75611359-75693859 GCF_020615455.1 Coregonus clupeaformis
CTGCTATTGCTGAATGCTAAATTGTGCCTCCAGGCAGATACAGCTTTAACCAGCTTTATACTTTATCTATGTACACTGTGTGTGTATGTATGTGTGTGAAAGCCTAAGCGATAACAAGTACATTATCATCACCAACTTCACACCACAGCCGTGTTGACT
This sequence comes from Coregonus clupeaformis, assembly GCF_020615455.1. Lineage (NCBI taxonomy): Eukaryota > Metazoa > Chordata > Actinopteri > Salmoniformes > Salmonidae > Coregonus > Coregonus clupeaformis. Next base: position 75,611,519 of record NC_059192.1, read on the forward strand.
ACAACTGTTGTGTCTCAACATACAAGAGCCAGACAGAGAAAAGCCTTGTTGTGTGAAAAGGGCCGTGGCAGGGGACTATAAAGGATATAGAATGAATGACCTGAAAGAAAACTAGCAGACCTCCACGTCACTACAGTATGTAGCTATGGAGACCGGAGCGTAACCATGGCAGTTTTATTATATTACTGAGTTTAACCACCATGGTTACTCTCCGTATTATAATAATATTGCCATTATGGTTACGCTCCGACATTATAGTAATACTGCCATGGTTACGCTCTGTATTATAATAATATTGCCATGGTTACGCTCCGTATTATAATAATACTGCCATGATGGTTACGCTCCATAATATAATTATTATAATAATAAGGAGCGTAACCATGGCAGTAATATTATAATACAGAGCGTAACCATGGCAGTATTATTATAAGAAGGAGTGTAAGCATCATGGCAGTATTATTATAATACGGATAGTAAGCATGGCAGTATTATTATAATATGGAGCGTAACATTTGGCAGCATTATTATAATACGGAGCGTAACCAAGGCAGTATTAATAAGTGTATCGATGACGTCGTCCCCACAGTGACCGTACGTACATACCCCAAACAGAAGCCATGGATTACAGGCAACATCCGCACTGAAAGCTGCCGCTTTCAAGGAGCGGGACTCTAACCCGGATGCTTATAAGAAATCCTGCTATTCCCTCCGACTAACCATCAAACAGGCAAAGCGTCAATACAGGACTAAGATTGAATCGTACTACACCGGCCCCGACGCTCGTCGGATGTGGCAGGGCTTGCAAACTATTACGGACTACAAGGGGGAAGCACAGCCGCGAGATGCCCAGTGACACGAGCCTACCAGACGAGCTAAATCCCTTCTATGCTCGCTTTAAGGCAACAAACACTGAAGCATGCATGAGAGCATCAGCTGTTCCGGACGACTGTGTGATCACATTCTCCGTAGCCGATGTGAGTAAGACCTTTAAACAGGTCAATATTCACAAGGCCGCAGGGCCAGATGGATTACCAGGACGTGTACTCCGAGCATGCGCTGACAAACTGGCATGTGTCTTCACTGACATTTTCAACCTGTCCCTGACTGAGTCTGTAATACCAACATGTTTCAAGCAGACCACCATAGTCCCTGTGCCAAGAACACTAAGATAACCTGCCTAAATGACTACCGACCTGTAACACTCACGTCTGTAGCCATGAAGTGCTTTGAAAGGCTGGTCATGGCTCACATCAACACCATTATCCCAGAAACCTGAGACCCACTCCAATTTACATACCGCCCCAACAGATCCACAGATGATGCAATCTCTATTGCATTCCACACTGCCCTTTCCCACCTGGACAAAAGGAACACCTACGTGAGAATGCTATTCATTGACTACAGCTCAGCGTTCAACACCATATTGCCCTCAAAGCTCATCACTAAGCTAAGGACCCTGGGACTAAACACCTCCCTCTACAACTGGATCCTGGACTTCCTGACGGGATGCCCCCAGGTGGTAAGGGTGGGTAACAACACATCTGCCACGCTGATCCTCAACACGGGGGCCCCTCAGGGGTGCGTGCTCAGTCCGCTCCTGTACACCCTGTTCACCCATGACTGCATGGCCAAGCACAACTCCAACACCATCATTAAGTTTGCAGACGACACAACAGTGGTAGGCCTGATCACCAACAATGATGAGACAGCCTATAGGGAGGAGGTCAGAGACCTGGCCGTGTGGTGGCAGGATAACAACCTCTCCCTCAACGTGATCAAGACAAAGGAGATGATTGTGGACTACAGGAAAAGGAGGACCGAGCACGCCCCCATTCTCATCGACAGGGCTGTAGTGGAGCGGGTTGAGAGCTTCAAGTTCCTTGGTGTCCACATCACCAACAAACTATCATGGTCCAAACACACCAAGACAGTCATGAAGAGGTCACGACAAAGCCTATTCCCCCTCAGGAGACTGAAAATATTTGGCATGGGTCCTCAGATACTCAAAAAGTTATACAGCTGCACCATCGAGAGCATCCTGACTGGTTGCATCACCGCCTGGTATGGCAACTTCTCAGCCTCTGACCGCAAGGCACTACAGAGGGTAGTACGTATGGCCCAGTACATCACTGGGGCCAAGCTTCCTGCCATCCAGGACCTCTATACCAGGCGGTGTCAGAGGAAGGCCCTAAAAATTGCCAAAGACTCCAGCCACCCTAGTCATAGACTGTTCTCTCTGCTACTGCACGGCAAGCGGTCCCGGAGCGCCAAGTCTAGGTCCAAAAGGCTTCTTAGCAGCTTCTACCCCCAAACCATAAGACTCCTGAGCAGCTAATCAAATGGCTACCCGGACTATTTGCATTGTCCCCCCCCCAGCCCCTCTTTTACGCTGCTGCTACTCTCTGTTTATTATCTATGCATAGTCACTTTGACTCTGTACAGGTACCCCCTGTATATAGCCTCGCTACTGTTATTTTACTGCTGCTTTTTAATTATTTTTTATTTTTCGTATTTTTTATTTTTTTACTTATCTATTTTTTACTTAACACTTATTTTCCCATTGTTGGTTAAGGGCTTGTAAGTAAACATTTCACTGTAATGTCTACACCTGTTGTATTCGGCGCATGTGACAAATACATTTTATTTTATTTTATAATATTATTATAATACGGAGCGTAACCATCATGGCAGTATTATTATAATACGGAGCGTAACCATGGCAGCATTATTATAATATGGCACGTAACCATCGCAGTATTATTATAATATGTAGCGTAAGCATGGCAGTATTATTATAATATGGAGCGTAACCATGGCAGTATTATTATAATACGGAGTGTAACATAATGGCAGTATTATTATAATACAGAGTGTAGACAGACAGACACGCATACAGACAGACAGACAGACAGACAGACTGAGCAGACAGACAGAGCAGACAGAGCCGACAGAGCTGACAGACACAGCAGACAGACAGAGCACACAGAGCCGACAGAGCTGACAGACACAGCAGACAGACAGAGCACACAGAGCCGACAGAACTGACAGACTGAGCAGACAGACAGAGCAGACAGAGCCGACAGAGGTGACAGACAGAGCAGACAGACAGAGCAGACAGAGCAGACCAGACAGACAGAGCAGACAGAGCAGACAGAGCTGACAGACACAGCAGACAGACAGAGCACACAGAGCCGACAGAGGTGACAGACAGAGCAGACCAGACAGACAGAGCAGACCAGACAGACAGAGCAGACAGAGCCGGGTGGTTGGGTTAGCTAGTCATTGTTAAATCAAATCTATGTCCCAAATGGAATCATATACCCTACATAGTGCACTACTTTTGACCGGAGCCCTATGGCCTTCCTGCTGTTATAGGTTGCGTCCCAAATGGAACCCTATTTCCTACATAGTGCACCATAGGGCTCTGTTCAAATGTAGTGCACTATGTAGGAAAAAGGGTGCCATTTGAGATGCACCTATAAGATCAGGAAGGCAGTGCTCAGCCAGTCAGTCAGTACGACTCATGAGACTCCTGATGATTAGAGCTTTAATAGAGTAACACACAGAACTCTGCCTGCTAACTGTTCCTCAGATATACAGACATGAGCCCCGTTATACCTGCCGCTAACATGCGTCCTTTGTCCTGATCTTCTGATTGTGTCCACATTTTCAGATATGAGTCTACACATGGTATTAAAATTTATCTCTTATCCGTCCGCTGTGTCTGGATTGTGACCTCATTTCCTGGTCCCTCTCTGTATGCATTTTTTGGGGGGAGATACATTATTTTATTTATTTATTTTTGACACATATTGATGCCATACGTAAATGATGACACAATGTGTCTGACTAACTCCAGAGGTGGTGGGTGTCTGACTAACTCCAGAGGTGGTGGGTGTCTGACTAACTCCAGAGGTGGTGGGTGTCTGACTAACTCCAGAGGTGGTGGGTGTCTGACTAACTCCAGAGGTGGTGGGTGTCTGACTAACTCCAGAGGTGGTGGGTGTCTGACTAACTCCAGAGGTGGTGGGTGTCTGACTAACTCCAGAGGTGGTGGGTGTCTGACTAACTCCAGAGGTGGTGGGTGTCTGACTAACTTCAGAGGTGGTGGGTGTCTGACTAACTCCAGAGGTGGTGGGTGTCTGACTAACTTCAGAGGTGGTGGGTGTCTGACTAACTTCAGAGGTGGTGGGTGTCTGACTAACTCCAGAGGTGGTGGGTGTCTGACTAACTCCAGAGGTGGTGGGTGTCTGACTAACTTCAGAGGTGGTGGGTGTCTGACTAACTTCAGAGGTGGTGGGTGTGCACGCACGAGCACACACACATACACACACACATACACACTGTGGATTCTTCCGTGTCAGGTACAGGTGTGGGATTTACCTGTCCAGATGGAAGGCAGCGATCTCAGCATTGTGTCTCTCAAAGTCCGAGAAGTAGAAGAAGTCAGGGGGCGTCTCCTGCTCCCGGGTCTGCCTGCAGGGGAAAGGGCAAAGGTCAGGGGTACAATACTGTTCTCTGAACCCCTTACAAGAAAACAAGCTCTGGGAAGATGTTGCCCTTAGGCACAGATCTAGGATCAGCTTCCCCTTCCCAAAGCATAGCCTTAGGAGAAAGAACGCTGCATTGACCTTAGATCAGTGTCAAGGTAGATACAAGTTTTATCTGGGTAGATAGATGTTGCTGATCTAGGATTTTAAGAGGCCAACTTCTATACTTAACAAAGACATACCGCCTACAACAAAACCAAGGCCCTCTCTGAAGCACTAACCGGGGGGAAGCCACAATTGTAGCTGTGCGGATTGTATTGTGGCTTTGTGTTTGAGACTGGAGAGATTCAAGGTTACTGTAGCCCTCTACCGTACCTATTTCTGGAGTCCTATGATCCTCCCTGAAAATGCTTTCCACACACATTCTGACTGAAAGCTCTGACTGTGTGTAAGAAAAGCCCTCTCACAGACCCCAACAGACAGGATGAGTCTAGAGGCACAAAGGAGTCCAAGGCATTGAAGGTGAACAAATACAGGCAGACACTTTGGTACCTTTAGATTATCAACAAGCTGTTGAACTGCAGTTCACAAACTCAGTTAATCACAACAACAAAAATAGCACAAAACATCCAACATCTACGAGTAGTCAGGGTGTATTGCTGATTAATAGAAGGAATGGGACTGTTCCATCCATATCATTTCATGCTTCACGTTCCCTCTCACACTGTTGTTTACACAAGCTTTCGAAGAATAAAACACAATCAGAGAGTAGTAGTTTCAGGAGAAATGGTTCTGCAACCTCCTCCACATCCTTCTCTGCTGGCCTCATCTCATCTTCCTCTATCACTCTTTCTCTCCCTCCCTTCCTCCCTCCCTCTTGCTTCCTCCCTCAAGCACTTCTCTCTCTCTCTCTATTCCCCCTTTCTTCCTCACACACTCTCCCCCCTCATCTCTTCTCCCTCTCTCTCTCTCTCTCCCTCTCTCTATCTCCCTCTCTCTCTCTCTCTCTCTCTCTCTCTCTCTCTCTCTCTCTCTCTCTCTCTCTCTCTCTCTCTCTCTCTCTCTCTCTCTCTCTCTCTCTCTTTCCCTCTCTCTGTAGCCCTCAGCTGTGTGTGATTGTTGCTCCACAGCTGTGAAGCTGACATATGCACCAATCATTATATAACTCACCAGGAACCATGTAACACTCCACAACACATTCCTACTCCCTACTAACGCTTCCTCGCCCCTCCTTCCTTCCTTACTCAGCTCTCTCTCTCTCTCTTTCTCGTTCTGTTTTTCTTTCTCTTTCTCTCTCTCTTTCTCTCTCTCTCTCCCCCTCTTTCTCGCTCTCTCCCCCCCCTCTCTCTCTCTCTCTCTCTCTTGTTCATCCTCAAAGGCCAGCCAGCCTGCAGATTCTATCTTCTCATTCTAAGATGACTTTCTGCAGGGACCGCTAAGTTGAAACAGACTGTTTTTGCCTGATGAGAATAGCAACAGTGTAAAAGTGACTGTGCTTAGGCCTACATACAGTATGGTGTTTGGTTACACTGTAAAACATTTCCTGTAAAATGTACTAATTGTTGCCAGTAAGTTACTGTAATTTATTTGACAGTATAGCTACTATAATCAATTTTACGGTACCGGAATTGTTACTGTAATCTAATTTACAGTACCAAGTGAGTTACTATAATCTAACTTACAGTACTAATTACAATTACAGCATATTACTGTAATTACCCAGTGACATATTACCCAGCGTTCTTTGCAAGTCTTCATGTTTACATTTACATTTTGGTCATTTAGCGTGCACTCTTGTTTAGCAACTTACAGTAGGTGCATTCAGCCAAACTTGATAAAATAAGCACATATTACAGTCATGGGCTCCCGAGTGGCGCAGCGGTCTAAGGCACTGCATCTCAGTGCTTGAGGCGTCACTACAGACCCCCTGGTTCGATTCCAGGCTGTATCACAACCGGCCATGATTGGGAGTCCCATAGGGCGATGCACAATTTGCCCAGCGTCGTCCGGGTTTGGCCGATGTAGGCCGTCATTGTAAATAATAATTTGTTCTTAACTGACTTGCTTAGTTAAATAAATAAAAAATAAAAATAGCAAGTGAAAAGTTTCTGTAACCGTTACTGAGAATGTTGTTGTAGTTAAGGATACACTGGTCTTCAAAATAATTGTAATTACAACAAGATATCTTATGATATATCTCTGACTATCTCTGGATAGTACCAATACATTACTGAGATATCCACTGTAACTTGATGCCAGCTTCCTATAAATTACTATAATGTCAAAGCAATGAAAAACAGTACAATACTGTAAAGGTGACTAATAAACTGTAAGACAGTTATATTTACAGTATTGTACTGTAATTACAAGGGATTGGAGCAAGTAAGTTGGCTGTTAGGCATTTGTATATTACAGCATATTAATTAATACTGTTTTACATCACTTGCACCTCCAGAGGCCTAAACAAAGGCTTCCAAAGGGGCAGCGACTACAGGTCAAAACAGATCAAATGGACATTATTAAATGGACTGGCAGCAATTGGTTTGTTTGTTGAATTCCTAAAACACAGTATACAGTATGTATTGTGTAGGGGTACAGCATTCTCACTCACGGGTGCAACAAATATAGCCTCTAACAAGGCACGCCTTAAAATATGTTAATGAGCCAGAGACTCTTTCCCTGCGCACAACATTTTCCAACAATGCACCATAATTAATTCTGTAAAACACATGGTATTTTACTGTGCATTCTACAGTGTTTGACTGTTGAAATTACTGAAAAGTCTTAAGGCGTCTGCATACTAGGTTCGGTTTGCTCCTAGCAGAAGTGAACGTCTGTGCCTCGCATACTCGCTTGAAAAATGAGAAGAAAGCGGCAATAGTACTGTTTGTCCATTCTGAGACGCTGTAGCCAGTATATGCTTCCTCAAAATAGTCCGAATTAATCTAAGATAACTCAAGAAATCTGTCATTAATTTGGATGTTTTTGTCAAGGAGGTCTTAGTCGTGCAATTTTACATCTAAGATATTTGGTGCAGTATTTCTTCTCAAGTGAAAACGAGTAATCTAGCTAGCACAGTACGCCTACTAGCCCTTAACACCTTTTCTTCTGGCATTTTCTTCTGGAATTTTCTATAATTCAAGGTCATTCAGGCTCCTGGAAATCCACAATCATACCACACACATTCTTAACACATTCCTTTCCTTGTGAAACTAGACATAACAAAAGCTTAGATTCCATTTCTGTACAACAGAATACACACCATGTTTTCACTGTGTGAACCTATGGCCCAGTGGCTGTCTAAGACCGTGTCTTGCTGTGTGTCCCCACTATGTGTGTGTCATGTGCGTACTTGTGTGTGTGTGTGCGCCTACATGCATGGTGTGTGTGTGTGTGTTCCCCTCTTATTGTCTACTCCAGGGCAAGAGATGATCCAGCATTGACACGCATTTGTCAATGAGTGGCTTGCCAAGAGTCAGGAAGGCTGGGTAATTACTTTGATACACATCTAATTCAAATGCCAATTAAGCTATCTATCTGCAGCATGGTGTTACACCCTGGCCTGGAGAGAGAAAGAGAGAGAGAGAGGGGGGGGGAGAAAGAGAGAGAGCAAGAGAGGAGGGGGAAGAGAGCGAGGGAGAGAGAGAGGGGAGAGAGATAGAGAGATGGGGGGGAGAGAGAGAGGCGGAAAGAGAGAGAGAAGGGGGAGAGAGAAAGAGAGAGAGGGGGATAGAGAGAGAGAGAGAGAGTGAGAGAGAGAGAGAGAGAGAGAGAGAGAGAGAGAGAGAGAGGGGGGGCTAAGGAGGCATCTGTGATTCCTATCAGGGGGAAGAGGGTATTGTCAAGGCCTCTCAGCTACACTCTGCTGCTGAGGTTTCTGCCTGTATATTGAGCTGGAGCTAAATATACAGATACACACACACACACACAGGCTGTTGTGCATGACCCTGTAGCAAGGGGTAAACACATAGTTTACACTCCAGGGTTAGACAACTTCTTGGCTGCATGGCGGCTTGGAGGGCCAAGGCAGCCAATAGGCCTGCAGTCTCTCTGCAAACACTGGCGTGTGAGAATAGTAGCAATACGCAACAGGAAAACCATAGGCACAGTACAGGACATCTCATACCTGACCTCTCACAACAGAACAACAAAGAACAGATGGGGCAGAGAAGTCCTTCTGTCCCAAAGTCATATTGACACCATCAGTGCATACTTACTGTAGAGCGTAGATGAGATGTGGCAGACATGTAAAGGACCTAAAGAGGAAAAGGATCATCACTCTGCCCTTAGAGGAGCATTTAAAGGCTGACTCCACTCTCTGTCATCTATCATCTGTCAAACAGACACACAGGATGAGGAGCTGGCTGCAGAAACACCCTGTTTCACAAACATGGTGTCCCTCTGGGGCTTGTTTAGGAAGGGTGCATGTTCAGTATGTTGCAGATAGAAAATGGCGTAGAGCTGATAAAAGTCCCTATTCTATATGTCAGAGACTCATATCTGTTATACACAATACATTTCTATAACCTCCTGTCCTGAAAAGGTATTTACTAGCTTGTCTTCTCTCTCTCTACCTCTAGGGGGAGGTGTTGATCTGCAGCCTTTGTGGACAGACACGGCACCACAGTAGAGGTGCTGTTGGTGGCCGGTTGTTTTAACTCCACTGGAGCGCCAGGCATGATGATGGTAGTGGCCGGTTGTTTTAACTCCACTGGAGCGCCACGCCTGATCGTAGAGCTGATCACAGGAGAAAGGCAACACACATCTGAGGGAGGGTCAGTGGAAAGGGTCTCTCTAAAGGCTGATGGTGATGTATCTATCTACAAATGCAGCTTATAGTTTTTATGAGAGCAATGACTAAAAATATAATGTAATAATGATGCATAATCAGCATAATCATGTTGTTGTGTTGGAAATGAGGCGCCTCATTTCTAAGGGTATCTTTTCCCCAACCACATTTAAAAACAGAGTTAAAATAGGAGAGGCTGCATCTCAGAGCTAGAGGCGTCACTACAGGCCCTGGTTAGAATCCAGGCTGTTTCACAATCCGGCCGTGATTGGGAGTCCCATATGGTGGCGCACAATTGGCCCATCGTCATCCGGGTTTGGCCGGGGTAGGCCGTCATTGTAAATAAGAATTTGTTCTTAACTGACTTGCCTAGTTAAGTAAAGGTTAAATAAATAAAAACATTTAGTGCTCAGTCAGACAGTGGTAGCTGACAGTGTGTGTGTGTGTGTGTGTACTGGCTGGGTCAGGATGAGAGGAGGAGAAGTCCCCAAAAGAATAGTAAACAACAAAAATTTGACCAACTGGGGACATTTTGTTGGTCCCCACATGTTCAAATGCTATTTCTAGGGTGTTTAGGGTTAAGGTTACAATTTTTTTTCTTCCTAGGGGGTAGATCAGCTTTAATATTGCAGATAGATTGTAACTTCCATCAATGTATTTGTCTATATCACTTCCAATCCCCCATATGTTTTTTTTCTCTCGCAAATATATATATATATGAAATATGAAATCTATATGGGACGACTGTCAATCCTTTGGTCCTTAAATGAAACTGGTATACTTTTTTATTTATCACAATTTTCTTTAACCAATTATGTTCTTTAATGCAGGGCCGACAGACAAGTTCCTTACTTTTTCCCCCTTCCACTTTCCTCTTCCATTTTTGCGGTAATGCTGCAATTATTTGGTTGTAATTTTGGGTAGAGAAGACATTTCCATATGTTTTTGTTAGCTACATGTGCGACATAACTCCACCAGTCCTACCTATGGGGGGGCCCCTCAGGGGTGCGTGCTCAGTCCCCTCCTGTACTCCCTGTTCACCCATGACTGCATGGCCAGGCACGACTCCAACACCATGATTAAGTTTGCCGACGACACAACAGTGGTAGGCCTGATCACCGACAACGATGAGACAGCCTATAGGGAGGAGGTCAGAGACCTGGCCGTGTGGTGCCAGGATAACAACCTCTCCCTCAACGTGACCAAGACAAAGGAGATGATTGTGGACTACAGGAAAAAAAAGAGGACTGAGCACGCCTCCATTCTCATCGACGGGGCTGTAGTGGAACAGGTTGAGAGCTTCAAGTTCCTTGGTGTTGCATCACCGCCTGGTATGGCAACTGCTTGGCCTCCGACCGCAAGGCACTACAGAGGGTAGTGCGTACGGCCCAGTACATCACTGGGGCCAAGCTTCCTGCCATCCAGGATCTCTATACCAGGCGGTGTCAGAGGAAGGCCCTCAAAATTGTCAAAGACTCCAGCCACCCTAGTCATAGACTGTTCTCTCTGCTACCGCACGGCAAGCGGTACCGGAGTGCCAAGTCTAGGTCCAAAAGACTTCTCAACAGCTTCTACCCCCAAGCCATAAGACTCCTGAACAGCTAATCATGGCTACCCGGACTATTTGCACTGCCCCACCACCCCATCCTTTTATGCTGCTGCTACTCTGTTAATTATTTATGCAATGTCACTTTAACTCTACCAACATGTACATATTACTTCAACTACCTAAACTAGTCGGTGCCCCCGCACATTGACTCTGCACCGGTACCCCCCTGTATATATAGCCTCCCTACTGTTATTTTATTTTACTTCTGCTCTTTTTTTCTCAACACTTTTTTTGTTGTTGTTTTATTTTTACTTTTTTGTTAAAAATAAATGCACTGTTGGTTAAGGGCTGTAAGTAAGCATTTCACTGTAATGTCTGCACCTGTTGTATTCGGCGCATGTGGCCAATAAAATTAGATTTGATTTGATGATATAATTTACGAAGATGATACCTTTTTAAAAATTTTGTCAAAAAATTATGTTTTTTTTATCAATTAGTATATTTGAGTTTAACCACAATATTTGTTGCAATATTTGTTCTGTCGTTTCTGGAGGATTAAATTGAAATTGCAACCAACTTTCTATGGCTTGTTTTAGAAATAGTGATATTTGGGACTGAAAGTGAGAGGTTGTAATCTGAATAAAGGGAAAAAGGCCATTCTTGAACATTGGGTGAGCCAATCTTACTAATTTGCTAGAGAACCAGTTCAGATTTAAGTATAACTTTTGTATGACTGAAATTTTAGTGATCGGTCTAATGCTTTAATATTTAATAATTTCTGTCCTCCGAATTCATATTCATTATATAAATAGGCCCGTTTAATTTTGTCTGGCTTGCCGTTCCAAATAAAATGGAATATTTTTTTCTCATATAATTTACAAAACTGTTCGCTAGGCGTAGGCAAGACCATAAGCAAATAGGTAAACAGGGATAATACTAAAGAGTTAATCAGGGTGATTTTTCCACAAATTGACAGGTATTTACCTTTCCATGGTAGCAAGATCTTATCTATTTTTGCTAACTTTCCATTAAAATGTATAAGAGTGAGATCATTTATTTCATTTGGGATATATATTCCGAGTATGTCCACATCACCATCAGACCAATTTATTGGTAAACTACATGGTTTTAATTTTTTAGTGATCCAATACGTAATATAGTACATTTATCATAATTTGGTTGTAATCCAGAGAGGTTAGAAAATGTATCTAGCTCCTCTATGAGGCTGTGGAGGGATTCAAGTTGTGGATTTAAAGAAAACATGAATCATCAGCGTACAATGACACCTTTGTTTTTAAGCCCTGGATTTCTAATCCCTTGATATTATTGTTGGATCTGATTTTAATAGCTAACATCTCGATGGCCATAATAAATAGATATGCCGATAGTGGACAACCTTGTTTCACTCCTCTTGACAGTTTAAAACTTTTGGAGAAATAGCCATTATTTACTATTTTACACCTAGGGTTACTATACATGATTTTAACCCAATTTATAAGAGATTCTCCAAAATTGAAATGTTCCAGGCATTTATATATAAACCCCAGTCATAGTTTATCAAATGGCTTTTTGAAGTCTGCTATGAATAGCAGGCCTGGTTTCCCAGATTTTTCATAGTGTTCTATTGTTTCCAGTACTTGCATTATATTATCTCCAATGTATCGTCCATGTAAAAAACCTGTCTGATTAGAATGAATAATGTCCGACAATACCTTTTTAATTCTATGCGCTATACATTTTGCTAGAATTTTTGCATCACAACACTGAAGTGTAAGGGTCCTCCAATGTTTTTAATGGACTGGATCTTTATATTTTCCACTTGTATCCTGTTTCAGTAATAATGAAATCCGACCTTCTTCTTGAGTGTCTGACAATCTATCATTTACATAGGAGTGGTTAAAACATGCTAATAACGGTCCTCTGAGTATATCAAAAAAGGTTTGGTATACCTCGACTGGTATGCCATCCAACCCTGGAGTTTTCCCGGACTTAAAGTCTTTAATTGCATCCAGAATTCCTCCTCTGTAATTTCACCTTCACATGAGTCTTTCTGTATGGCTGTTAATTTTACATTATCAATAGAAAAAAAACTCTACAATTAGCTTCAGTTAGAGGAGATGGAGGCGACTGAAACGAAAACATATGCTTAAAGTACTTTGTTTCCTCCTTCAAAATATAATTTGTTGAATCATGGGTGACTGTCATTTTAACCAGTTTCAGTCAATTCTTTTTGGTAGCATTTCTATGTTGAAGATTAAAAAAGAATTTGGTGCATTTTTCCGCATATTCCATCCAGTTTGCTTTATTTTTATAATATATAACACTTGATCTTTCTTTAATAAGTTTCTCCATTTCTTTTTGTTTTTCCTCTAATTTATTCTGAGCCTCTATGTTACAGTTTTTATTGCTATCTATCTGTTTTCATTGAACATGGTCTAAAATCATGTTTTAGGGAGTTACCCGCCAAAAACGGTTACTGCTCTTCTATTTCCTTTGTTAGTATGGACTCTTTTGACCTAAATTGCTTTTGTTTTCGAGATGAGTACTGAATTGCATGGCCTCTAAAGGCACATTTAACGGTGTCCCATACAATAAGGGGATTTGCTGTACCTATGTTATGTCCGAAAAAATCAGTTATAAATTCCTGTGTCCTTGTTAAAAACAGGTTATCATCCAATAGGCTTTGATTACATTTCCAATATCCTCGCCCACGTGGAAATTCAGTAAGAGTAATGTATATGCCAATTATATGATGGTCCGACCGCACTCTGTCCCCTATCAACACTTTTTAAACTTTTGGTGCCAACGAGAATGACATAAGAAAGAAGTCCAGACGACTAGCTTGATTGAGTCTCCGCCATTTATATCTCACTAGATCAGGATATTTAAGCCTCCATGTATCTACTAGTTCTAATGTATCCATGACAGTCATGATTTCCTTAAGAGCATGAGGGTGATAGTTTGTAGTGTGATTTCCTTTACGGTCCATTGAGCTATTTAAAACGGTATTATAATCTCCCACCATAATAATAGAGTCTTGAATTGCTTGCAGGGTTGATAATTTATTACAGTGGGGAAAAAAGTATTTAGTCAGCCACCAATTGTGCAAGTTCTCCCACTTAAAAAGATGAGAGAGGCCTGTAATTTTCATCATAGGTACACGTCAACTATGAAAGACAAATTGAGAAAGAACAATCCAGAAAATCACATTGTAGGATTTTTTATGAATTTATTAGCAAATTAAGGTGGAAAATAAGTATTTGGTCACCTACAAACAAGCAAGATTTCTGGCTCTCACAGACCTGTAACTTCTTCTTTAAGAGGCTCCTCTGTCCTCCACTCGTTACCTGTATTAATGGCACCTGTTTGAACTTGTTATCAGTATAAAAGACACCTGTCCACAACCTCAAACAGTCACACTCCAAACTCCAGTATGGCCAAGACCAAAGAGCTGTCAAAGGACACCAGAAACAAAATTGTAGACCTGCACCAGGCTGGGAAGACTGAATCTGCAATAGGTAAGCAGCTTGGTTTGAAGAAATCAACTGTGGGAGCAATTATTAGGAAATGGAAGACATACAAGACCACTGATAATCTCCCTTGATCTGGGGCTCCACGCAAGATCTCACCCCATGGGGTCAAAATGATCACAAGAACGTTGAGCAAAAATCCCAGAACCACACGGGGGGACCTAGTGAATGACCTGCAGAGAGCTGGGACCAAAGTAACAAAGCCTACCATCAGTAACACACTACGCCGCCAGGGACTCAAATCCTGCTGTGCCAGACGTGTCCCCCTGCTTAAGCCAGTACATGTCCAGGCCCATCTGAAGTTTGCTAGAGTGCATTTGGATGATCCAGAAAAGTATTGGGAGAATGTCATATGGTCAGATGAAACCAAAATATAACTTTTTGGTAAAAACTCAACTCGTCGTGTTTGGAGGACAAAGAACACCATACCTACTGTGAAGCATGGGGGTGGAAACATCATGCTTTGGGGCTGTTTTTCTGCAAAGGGACCAGGTCGACTGATCCGTGTAAAGGAAAGAATGAATGGGGCCATGTATCGTGAGATTTTGAGTGAAAACCTCCTTCCATCAGCAAGGGCATTGAAGATGAAACGTGGCTGGGTCTTTCAGCATGACAATGATCCCAAACACACCGCCCGGGCAATGAAGGAGTGGCTTCGTAAGAAGCATTTCAAGGTCCTGGAGTGGCCTAGCCAGTCTCCAGATCTCAACCCCATAGAAAATCTTTGGAGGGAGTTGAAAGTCCATGTTGCCCAGCGACAGCCCCAAAACATCACTGCTCTAGAGGAGATCTGCATGGAGGAATGGGCCAAAATACCAGCAACAGTGTGTGAAAACCTTGTGAAGACTTACAGAAAACGTTTGACCTGTGTCATTGCCAACAAAGGGTATATAACAAAGTATTGAGAAACTTTTGTTATTGACCAAATACTTATTTTCCACCATATTTTGCAAATAAATTCATTAAAAATCCTACAATGTGATTTTCAGGATTTTTTTTTTCTCATTTTGTCTGTCATAGTTGACGTGTACCTATGATGAAAATTACAGGCCTCTCTCATCTTTTTAAGTGGGAGAACTTGCACAATTGGTGGCTGACTAAATACTTTTTTTCCCCACTGTATATATATTGTCAAAGAAGTGTGGATCAATTAATATCATCACCCCTTTTGAATTGCTTTGCCCATGGGAGAAGTATATTTCCCCCCCATTCCTTTTTCCACGCAACTTCATCTAAAATAGTTGTATGAGTTTCCTGTAAACAATAGATATTATATTCCTTCTCTTTGAGGCATGTAAATATTGTTCTTCTTTTGTTATTATCTGCCAAGCCATTACAATTATAACTGGCTATACTTATTTCTAAAGCCCCTCCCCATCCCAAGTTGGGCCGTCATCCCAGTGATCTGCATACCACCCCCGTCCCCCCCGGATCCCTAGGGCCCCGAGAGGCCAGGACCCATCCATCGAAAACAGCACACAGTGCCACCCACAAAACAGAAGCAGGTCAACCGCCAAAAGCATTTCCAATGCTCTCACGTCAATATATATATATAGCTATTTAAAAACATATATCTATTCAAATATCTTGCATATCTTATTTTCCATCATTATCAATTAATATGCGTAATAATGTCGGCAGTTCATGCGCAGGATTGTTACCTATAACCCAGATTCCCATTGTATTACATTACATTTTTGACAAGCAATTATTATTTTAGCAAACAATTATTGTGGTTCATCCTATATTCTCCCTAACATCCTTACCCCCTTGCAACAGATGTGGGATAAACACACACGCACATACTCTAACACACTCAACCCCTTTCATTTTAGTCATTTAGCAGACGCTCTTATCCAGAGCGACTTACAGTTAGTGAGTGCATACTTTCCTCCACAATCAACCATAAGATCAGATGCTCAACGGTTGTTACATCCCAGAGCCCAACTCAAGAAAGGACCTGATTTACGAATGCATATACAGTTACAGCTGTTTAAGAAAGCATGCAAGATTGAGCAAAAATTGGCAACAATGTGAGATTTCAATAATCTATGTGAAGTCCTAGGTGATGGAGATCAGATCTACCCTCTTCACCTGAGACACAAACACTCTGGTCCCCCGTTGTAACCATTTTCCCAAAGCATCTCTGTGCAGTCAGACCTTTGATTATTTTGTGCCACCAGGGCCACAATAATAAGGCCCTCTCTGATTGTCCGAGTGTGACCCCCTCCCCATGGGTTACTGCAGCCAGTGTTGCCAGCACTGCCACTACCTGGGTGGGGGTACCCCACCGGAATCCCCACTGGCTAGGTACAAGGTCGTCAAGGTTCTCATTAGCAGTTTTGAGAATTTCCTTGTATATTATGCTCTCCCATCAGGGGGCTCTGGCTTTGTAGAACCAACCCTGCCAGGCAGGCTCAGAATCTTGAGGGGGCGGGGCTGCTCAAGTAGGTCTCTGACCGCATTTCTTTTTCTGTTTTGGCTGCATATAGGCAACTCACAGCAGGCCCAGAAAACAGATGGGGACTTCGCTTTGGTGTATGGGTCGCTCAGGTGGGTGTCTAGGATATAGGGTTGGGGATCGTTCCATCATGATAGGACAATATTTTTTTTTAGATTAGATGTATACTATATTTTAAAATGTATATCCCTAATCTGCACAAAATTGAAAGCTCTCTCACAACCCCTGCTCACAGACACACGTTGGTTCTGGGATATGCAACCATTTCCTTTTTCACTCACTTAACGCCACACTTTTTCAAACACAAAAACGCACACCACACCTTCCATCACAATTCATCCACACATACCCACATACTGTGCCTTCTACCCTACCTCTTTAAGGAATACCTGGAATAGTATAAAGCAATCCTTCTACCCCCCCTCCCCCACCCCCCATAAAAAAAAGAAGAAAAAAAAGTGGTTGTCCCACTTGCTATCATAAGTTGAATGCACCAATTTGTAAGTCGCTCTGGATAAGAGCGTCTACTAAATGATGTAAATGTAAATGTATGTCTTCTGTTTGCTATGTTTTTATCTCCACTATGTTGATTGAGTACTTGTGTTCTAATTAGTTGTATTTGAAGATGTATTATTTTGCTTGTTATCTTTTCTTGTAATACCGTCTTATCCCTTTATAAAATACTATACATACTATAAATGTGCTTTATTATTACAATCCCTACCATGGCTAGTATTGGGTGTTCCATTATTCGACTCCTCTATTAGAACTTTCAGAATAGCAATGGAGTAGTCTTTGTGTCGCGGAACATTTGGTTGTCAATATACAGTTTATCGACAACGAGAGAAACACGCTTCCCTTTTAATCTATTTTCCCTGAAGATTGGGTACAGAACTTTGCGCCGTTCTGCAATCTCCCTCGGGAACTGATCATTCATGCCTATTTTCGTGCCAGCAAGTATATTACCTAGGCTTTTAACCATTACTTTATCCTTAAAAAAGCAAATTTGGCAACGATTGGACGCTCTGTCATCTTTGTCCGAAATGGTGTACAAGTTCGAGTTGGATTTTATCAACAGCCTCGAGTGGGATTTGAAGCGCTTTAAGAAAGAAGTCCGTTCCATTTAAAAAATTGGCGGCCCCTTACACTTCAGTGTTGTGATGCAAATATTCTAGCAAAATGTATAGCGCATAGAATTAAAAAGGTATTGTCGGACATTATTCATTCTAATCAGACAGGTTTTTTACACGGGCGATACATTGGAGATAATATAAGGCAAGTACTGGAAACAATAGAACACTATGAAAAATATGGGAAGTCAAGCCTACTATTCATAGCAGATTTCGAAAAGGCATTTGATAAAGTACGACTGGGGTTTATATATAAATGCCTGGAGCATTTCAATTTTGGACAATCTCTTATAAATTGGGTTAAAATCCTGTATAGTAACCCTAGGTGTAAAAGAGTAAATAATGGCTATTTCTCAAAAAATTTAAACTGTCAAGAGGAGTGAAACAAGGTTGTCCACTATCGGCATATCTATTTATTATTGCCATCGAGATGTTAGCTATTAAAATCAGATCCAACAATAATATCAAGGGATTAGAAATCCAGGGCTTAAAAACAAAGGTGTCATTGTACGCTGATGATTCATGTTTTCTTTTAAATCCACAACTTGAATCCCTCCACATAGAGGATCAAGATACATTTTCTAACCTCTCTGGATTACAACCAAATTATGATAAATGTACTATATTAAGTATTGGATCACTAAAACTAAAAATTTTACATTACCAATAAAATGGTCTGATGGTGATGTGGATATACTCGGAATACATATCCCAAATGAAATAAATGATCTCATTCCAATTTTTTTTATAGAAAGTTAGCAAAAATAGATAAGATCTTGCTACCATGGAAAGGTAAATACCTGTCAATTTGTGGAAGAATCACACTGATTAACTCTTTAGTATTATCCCAGTTTACCTATTTGCTTATGGTCTTGCCTACGCCTAGCGAACAGTTTTTTTTAATTATATGAGAAAAAAAAATCTATTTTATTTGGAACGGCAAGCCAGACAAAATTAAACAGGCCTATTTATATAATGAATATGAATTAGGAGGACAGAAATGATTAAATATTAAAGCATTAGACCTATCACTAAAAGCTTCAGTCATACAAAAAGTATACTTAAATATGAACTGGTTCTCTAGCAAACTAGTAAGATTGTCTCACCCAATGTTCAAGAAGGGACTTTTTTCCCTTTATTCAGATTACAATCCCTCACTTTCAGGTATTTGAAAAGGAAATCATCTCCCAAATATCACTATTTCTAAAACAAGCCATAGAATGTTGGTTGCAATTTCAATTTAATCCTCCAGAAACGACAGAACAAATATTGCAACAAATATTGTGGTTAAACTCAAATATACTAATTGATAAAAAAACGTTATTTTTTGACAAAATTTAAAAAAGGTATAATCTTTGTAAATAATATTATCGGTATGAATGGTGGAGTTATGTCGCACATGCAGCTAACAAAAACATATGGAAATGTCTGCTCTACCCAAAACTACAACCAAATAATTGCAGCATTACCGCAAAAATGGAAGAGGAAAGTAGAAGGAGGAAAAAGTAAGGAACTTGTCTGTCGGCCTTGCATTAAAGAACATAATTGGTTAAAGAAAATTGTGATAAATAAAAAAGTATACCAGTTTAATTTAAGGACCAAAGGATTGACAGATATATCAATATCCCATATAGTTGGGAAGAGATTTTTGGCGTACCGATTCCATGGCATAGTGTTTATGAACTGATACGCAAAACGACTATGGATTCAAAACGTAGAATTGTTCAATATAAATTATTATATAAAATTCTTGCTACCAATATAATGTTATTTGTATGGGGGATACAATTTTCCCAGTTCTGCAGGTTTGGCTGTGAAGAGACAGAATCATTAGATCATGTGTTTTGGTACTGTATATTTGTAGCTTGTTTCTGGACACAGGTCCAGGAATGGCTGAAGGATTGCAATATTTGCATGGAGCTGACCCTGCAGATAGCACTACTGGGTGATCTGAAAAGTCATAGTCAATCGATCAATAATATAATAATACTTTTAGCAAATATGTTTTTTTTTCAATTCACAAACTGTAGAAACAATGAGAATAGACAGGTTCATAACTTTTGTAAAACATCACAGTACAGTTGAAAATATATGCAAATAGAAATCCAATATGGATGGTGTTAAGAGATAGATGGGAGGTGTTGAATGGAGCTGAAGGATGGGACTAATAACAACAAGATAACTAGTGTAAGACATGCTGTGTCCATAATAAGTATATAGGTTATATATTGTGAGCTTTTGTGAAAGAGCACAGTTAGAAAGATATGGCATATAGAAGCATACCAGATGGACATCATGAAAATTATAGGAGGAAGTTCAGGAGTAAAAACAAACAAAATATAATTAGTGACTGTGTCCATAAAATGTATATAGTATGTATAAGCATGAAGTAGAGGCCTAAGCATTGCTGTTCACTAGTTTACTCCAATTAGGGAGGGGATGGTTAGGTTGGAAAGTAATAAAGGGAAATATATATATTTTTAAAGGATATGTATGTATGTCTATATGTATGTATGTATGTACAGTGGGGGAAAAAAGTATTTAGTCAGCCACCAATTGTGCAAGTTCTCCCACTTAAAAAGATGAGAGAGGCCTGTAATTTTCATCATAGGTACACGTCAACTATGACAGACAAATTGAGATATTTATTTCTCCAGAAAATCACATTGTAGGATTTTGAATGAATTTATTTGCAAATTATGGTGGAAAATAAGTATTTGGTCACCTATAAACAAGCAAGATTTCTGGCTCTCACAGACCTGTAACTTCTTCTTTCAGAGGCTCCTCTGTCCTCCACTCGTTACCTGTATTAATGGCACCTGTTTGAACTTGTTATCAGTATAAAAGACACCTGTCCACAACCTCAAACAGTCACACTCCAAACTCCACTATGGCCAAGACCAAAGAGCTGTCAAAGGACACCAGAAACAAAATTGTAGACCTGCACCAGGCTGGGAAGACTGAATCTGCAATAGGTAAGCAGCTTGGTTTGAAGAAATCAACTGTGGGAGCAATTATTAGGAAATGGAAGACATACAAGACCACTGATAATCTCCCCTCGATCTGGGGCTCCACGCAAGATCTCACCCCGTGGGGTCAAAATGATCACAAGAACGGTGAGCAAAAATCCCAGAACCACACGGGGGGACCTAGTGAATGACCTGCAGAGAGCTGGGACCAAAGTAACAAAGCCTACCATCAGTAACACACTACGCCGCCAGGGACTCAAATCCTGCAGTGCCAGACGTGTCCCCCTGCTTAAGCCAGTACATGTCCAGGCCCGTCTGAAGTTTGCTAGAGTGCATTTGGATGATCCAGAAGAGGATTCTAATCCAGGCACTTGTCATCTCCCGTCTGGACTACTGCAACTCGCTGTTGGCTGGCCTCCCTGCCTGTGCCATTAAACCCCTACAACTCATCCAGAATGCCGCAGCCCGTCTGGTGTTCAACCTTCCCAAGTTCTCTCACGTCACCCCCCTCCTCCGCACACTCCACTGGCTTCCAGTTGAAGCTCGCATCCGCTACAAGACCATGGTGCTTGCCTATGGAGCAGTGAGGGGAACGGCACCTCTGTACCTTCGGGCTCTGATCAGTCCCTACACCCAAACGAGGGCATTGCGTTCATCCACCTCTGGCCTGCTGGCTCCCCTTCCTCTGCCGAAGCATAGTTCCCGCTCAGCCCAGTCAAAACTGTTCGCTGCTCTGGCACCCCAATGGTGGAACAAGCTCCCTCACGACGCCAGGACAACGGAGTCACTCACCACCTTCCGGTGACATTTGAAACCCCACCTCTTTAAGGAATACCTGGGATAGGATAAAGTAATCCTTCTACCCCCCAAAAAAAAATGTGTAAAGTGGTTATCCCACTGGCTATAGGGTGAACGCACCAATTGGTGAGTCGATCTGGATAAGAGCGTCTGCTAAATGACGTAAATGTGCCCTTGAGCAAGGCACTTTACCCTAATTGCTCCTGTAAGTCGCTCTGGATAAGAGCGTCTGCTAAATGACTAAAATGTAAATGTAAATGTAATGGTCAGATGAAACCAAAATAGAACTTTTTGGTAAAAACTCAACTCGTCGTGTTTGGAGGACAAAGAATGCTGAGTTGCATCCAAAGAACACCATACCTACTGTGAAGCATGGGGGTGGAAACATCATGCTTTGGGGCTGTTTTTCTGCAAAGGGACCAGGACGATTGATCCGTGTAAAGGAAAGAATGAATGGGGCCATGTATAGTGAGATTTTGAGTGAAAACCTCCTTCCATCAGCAAGGGCATTGAAGATGAAACGTGGCTGGGTCTTTCAGCATGACAATGATCCCAAACACACCGCCCGGGCAACGAAGGAGTGGCTTCGTAAGAAGCATTTCAAGGTCCTGGAGTGGCCTAGCCAGTCTCCAGATCTCAATCCCATAGAAAATCTTTGGAGGGAGTTGAAAGTCCGTGTTGCCCAGCGACAGCCCCAAAACATCACTGCTCTAGAGGAGATCTGCATGGAGGAATGGGCCAAAATACCAGCAACAGTGTGTGAAAACCTTGTGAAGACTTACAGAAAACGTTTGACCTGTGTCATTGCCAACAAAGGGTATATCACAAAGTATTGAGAAACTTTTGTTATTGACCAAATACTTATTTTCCACCATAATTTGCAAATAAATTCATTAAAAATCCTACAATGTGATTTTCTGGATTTTTATTTCTCATTTTGTCTGTCATAGTTGACGTGTACCTATGATGAAAATTACAGGCCTCTCTCATCTTTTTAAGTGGGAGAACTTGCACAATTGGTGGCTGACTAAATACTTTTTTCCCCCACTATATGTGTATATATATATGCGAGGGGGGAAAAAAACATATGGGGGATTGGAAGTGATGCAGACAATTACATTGATGGAAGTTACAATCTATCTGCAATATTAAAGCTGATCTACCCCCTAAAACAATTTTCAAAAAAGAAATTTCAAAAAAAAAAAAAGTCCTTCACAATTTATTTGCTAACCTCTCCTTCTTTTTCTTGGATACCCGTAAGTACTAGATTTTCTCTTATCGATCTAGTTTGTATGTCTAGTAAGACTTCTCTCAGAAAGTTGTTCTCCTTTTTAAGTTCCTTAACGTCCATTTCTAACTTAGTGACTGTCCCTTTTAGTTTTTTTGTATCGTTCAAGACTCGCCTTCAACTCATTTACATCATTACTGACCAACTCTAGTATGCCCAGTTTGTCATTTATCGACTTCAACAGATCGCTTTCCACACTTACCAGTCCCAGTGGTGAAAAGCATAAATCATCTGTATCAGTCGAGGAGTCGCGTTTTCTCTTGGAGATTGATTCTCCTCGTTTATCTTCCGTCATGTTTGGGTGTTGCTTGTTGTTGTAATATTTGACGATACATTTCTCTTGTTTTGTGTTATTATCCAGATTGAATGTTATTACCCGCGAATATATGAAGTGCTAATATTTAGTCTAAGTTACTGATATTGAATATTATGTTTTTATCTTGAGGTGATTTCAATAAGCCATCTTGTCTACCGGAAGTCTAGGCCATTTTGTGAATTCTTGGTTACAATTAGTGTTAGGGTTAGAATTACGTTAAGTGTTAGGGTTAGGAGCTAGGGTTCATTTTAGGATTAGGAGCTAGGGTTAGGTTTAGGGTTATGGTTAAGGTTAGGTTTTTGGGTTACGGTTAGGGTTAGGTTTAGGGTTAGGGGTTAGGGAAAATAGGATTTTGAATGAGACTGAATTGTGTGTCCCCACAAGGTTAGCTGTACAATACTGTGTGTGTGTGTGTGTGTGTGTGTGTGTGTGAGACAACTCTGTATCTCTAAGAACTCTCCCCTTCAACACTCCTCAGATCCCACAGCTGAAAGGGGGATGGTTAAAGGCTATCTCTGAGAGAGGCTGAAAGGAAGAGAGAGACTGCCTGTGGCTTTGGAGACAGCTGTTTTCTCACGGCCCAGTGGTGGCCTATTACACTCTAACACAGGGATTGGAGATGACTGGAGAGTCGGTCAGTGCTAGAAGACTGACTGACAGGATATCTCTCTGCATTACCGTTTGACTTTGACTTCCAAGACACTATAGGCAGTCCTTCTGTTCTCTGTGTGTCTACTTTCTAAGATATATAAAATAAAAAAATATGTGTTGAATGCTAATAACTATAAGCGTGAGGCCTGATGTCTTCGACCTTGCTGGGGCGTAACAGATATAAATATCCCTCACTTATTAAACCACCCAACATTTCAAAAGTCCTGTGTTTAAGCTATAAATAGACCTAAATGGAAATCCCAGTTTGAAACAGTCATTAGAGGGTTAGTGTGTGAGGCGAACGCAGAACAACTGCATGTTATTGTGTTATTGAGAGGCTTTCAAGATGCTAAGGGACTGACTGACAGGTGACAGCAAGAGACAGCTAAGGGACTGACTGACAGGTGACAGCAAGAGACAGCTAATACAATCTACTGCTTCCGATTATATTACTCGCTAACTTTCAGTCCATGGGCAATAAAGTAGATGAGCTCAGGGCGAGGATCTCCTTCCAGAGAGACATCAGGGACTGTAACATACTCTGTTTTACAGAATCATGGCTCTCTCTGGATATATTGTCCTCGTCTACTCAGCCAGCGGGGTTCTCCGTGCATCGGGCGGACAGGAAGAAATAACTCTCCGGGAAGAAGAAAGGCGGAGGTATATGTTTCATGATTAACTACTCATGGTGTGATTGTGGTAATGTACAGGAACTCAAGTCCTTTTGTTCACCCGAATACCTCAAAATCAAATGCTGACCGCATTACCTCCCAATATAATTTTCTTTGATCATCGTCACAGAAGTGTATATTCCCCCTCAAGCCGATACCATGACGGCTCTCAAGGAACTACACTGGACTTTGTGCAAACTGCAAACCGCATATCCCGAGGCCGCATTTATTGTAACAAGGGACTTTAATAATGGAAATCGGAGGAAAGCGCTACCGAAATTCTATAAACACATCTCCTGTGCTACACGCACAACATGGACTCTGGATCGTTGCTACTCTCCCTTGCAGGGCGGCTACAAGGCCCTCCCCCGCCCTCCCTTCAGCAAATCAGATCACACCTCCATTCTGCTCCTCCCCACCTATAGGCAGAAACGTAATGTTATGATGAGTTTCTGGTATTGAGAAGTTCAAGATGCAAGAATTTACTTAGACATTCTGTGGAGATTTGACCAAGTATTTATTTGATCACGAGCCTGTGGGTTCATCTAACAAACGGACATAGCCTTGCCCCCCTGTCAGTTGAACTGCCCACACACACAAATCTCACATCTTTTATACTCTTGGTTACACATTTTCTCAACCACATCTGGCCATCATCAATGAGCACTACCCCTTCTATGTCATGACCTCTTACCCCCAAGCAGGACGTTCCCTCCGTACATCATTCTAATATAAACCCCACTATCTTCCTTGGACAGATTGGAATTTACTACCCCAGACTTAGAGTCACCCATAACCACTTCTCTCTACTAACTTTAACTAGTTACACACTCATATGAAATGGTCCCATATCTCCTGTGGTAAGGACTGTTCAACATTGATCTGACCAATCGGAATCTATGCTTCAAGATTGTTTTGATCATTTTGAGTGGGAAATGATCCAGGTCACATCTGAGAACAGTATCGACATATACACTGACTCGGTGACTGGGTTCATCAGGAAGTGCATAGAGGATTTTTTTTACCACTGTGACGATTAGAACTTATCCAAACAAAAAAACGTGGATAGATGGCAGCATTCGCACTGAAAGCATAATTTTAAGGAATAACACATCTTAACCCCATGATGAATGAAGTCTGGGATCAAGAATTAGTTGTACCACTACATTCAATTAAAAGTGTTATATTGAAGTGTAGGTTTTACATTAAATTCAAAGTGTTATATTGAAGTTTGTATTTCATTTCATAATAATGGATGAATAATAGGCCGTATACAGAGTTTTCGCCAAAGCCCCGCCCACCCTCCGGAAATCTCTTACTTGAAGCTAAGGATCCGGATCATGTTCGGCGCATGTGTTATTTTACGCACACATTCGTTTTCTAACGTAGCTGCTGCTCACACTCCCCCTGTCTTCACGTTTCTCTCTTTACTCCCCCTCTTCTGAACAATGATGATGTAGCCTATGTCTCTTCCTCATATTTCTGAACAGCTTAAATAAAAACCCTGCAGCGATTTGAACCAACATTCGTAAAACATACTGTATATTATGAAGGCTACAACCTTCTCTCTCTGTCTGTTGTAACCGATATTGCAGTTGCACAAGCAGGTGGCAGTCCTTACACTTTGGAGAAAAAACAATCAATGTGTTGTGTGATGATGTAGGCTAATCTTTATAGTTGCTGCCATATCGTAGTTCCTAAAAAAATCACACTACTTGACTGACTGACTGACTGCCTGTCTGCCTCCTGCGCAGCTTAGCCAATGTTTGCAATGATGATGAAAAAAGTACATTCCATTTTTACAACTGCGACCTGGCCAAGATAAAGCAAAGCAGTGCGATAAAAACAACAACACAGAGTTACATATGGGGTAAAACAAAACATAAAGTCAAAAATACAACAGAAAATATATATACAGTGTGTGCAAATGTAGCAAGTTATGGAGGTAAGGCAATAAATAGGCTATAGTGCAAAATAATTACAATTAGTATTAACACTGGAATGATAGAGAGATGATGTGCAAATAGAGATACTGGGGTGTAAATTAGCAAAATAAATAACAATATGGGGATGAGGTAGTTGGGTGGGCTAATTTCAGATGGGCTGTGTACAGGTGCAGTGATCTGTAAGGTGCTCTGACAACTGATGCTTAAAGTTAGTGAGGGAGATAAGAGTCTCCAGCTTCAGAGATTTTTGCAATTCGTTCCAGTCATTGGCAGCAGAGAACTGGAAGGAATGGCGGCCAAAGGAGGTGTTGGCTTTGGGGACGACCAGTGAGATATACCTGCTGGAGCGCAGACTACGGGTGGGTGTTGCTATGGTGACCAATGAGCTAAGATAAGGTGGGGATTTGCCTGGCAGTGATTTATAGATGGCCTGGAGCCAGTGGGTTTGGCGACTAATATGTAGTGAGGACCAGCCAACAAGAGCGTACAGGTCACAGTGGTGGGTAGTATATGGGGCTTTGGTGACAAAACAGATGGCACTGTGATAGACTACATCCAATTTGCTGAGTAGAGTGTTGGAGGCTATTTTGTAAATGACATTGCCGAAGTCAAGGATCGGTAGGATAGTCAGTTTTACGAGGGCATGTTTGGCAGCATGAGTGAAGGAGGCTTTGTTGCGAAATAGGAAGCCGATTCTAGATTTAACTTTGGATTGGAGATTCTTAATGTGAGTCTGGAAGGAGAGTTTACAGTCTAACCAGACACCTAGGTATTTGAAGTCCACATACTCTAGGTCAGACCCGTCGAGAGTAGTGATTCTAGTCAGGTGGGCGGGTGCCAGCAGCGTTCGATTGAAGAGCATTCATTTAGTTTTACTAGTGTTTAAGAGCAGTTGGAGGCTACTGAAGGAGTGTTGTATGG
Source organism: Coregonus clupeaformis (assembly GCF_020615455.1). NCBI lineage: Eukaryota > Metazoa > Chordata > Actinopteri > Salmoniformes > Salmonidae > Coregonus > Coregonus clupeaformis. Next base: position 75,639,031 of record NC_059192.1, read on the forward strand.
CATTGAAGCTCGTTTGGAGGTTTGTTAACACAGTGTCCAATGAAGGGCCAGATGTATACAAAATGGTGTCGTCTGCGTAGAGGTGGATCTGAGAGTCACCAGCAGCAAGAGCAACATCATTGATATACACTGAGAAAAGAGTCGGCCCAAGAATTGAACCCTGTGGCACCCCCATAGACACTGCCATAGGTCCAGACAACAGGCCCTCCGATTTGACACATTGAACTCTATCTGAGAAGTAGTTGGTGAACCAGGCGAGGCAGTCATTTGAGAAACCAAGGCTATTTAGTCTGCCAATAAGAATGCGGTGGTTGACAGAGTCGAAAGCCTTGGCCAGGTCGATGAAGACGGCTGCACAGTACTGTCTATTATCGATTGCGGTTATAATATTGTTTAGGACCTTGAGCGTGGCTGAGGTGCACCCATGACCAGCTCGGAAACCGGATTGCATAGCGGAGAAGATACGGTGGGATTCGAAATGTTCGGTGATCTGTTTGTTAACTTGGCTTTCAAAAACTTTCGAAAGGCAGGGCAGGATGGATATAGGTCTGTAACAGTTTGGATCTAGAGTGTCACCCCTTTGAAGAGGGGGATGACCGCGGAAGCTTTCCAATCTCTGGGGATCTCAGACGTTACGAAAGAGAGGTTGAACAGGCTAGTAATAGGGGTTGCGACAATTTCGGCGGCTAGTTTTAGAAAGAAAGGGTCCAGATTGTCTAGCCCAGATGATTTGTAGACTGCGTATCTGTGTCTTGCTGTGTTCCACCTCTGGGCAGACGGTCGTGTATGCGGACCGGTGAATAGAGTCTGACAATGGGCAAGTTCGTTTTGCATCGCACGGTGCCATAGTCATGCCATTCGTATGCTGATATCGTGGCGAGAGTAAATAGCTGCATGTAACTCAGCATCTAAGAACATGAAATCACTAGACTGCCTGTTTGTGTCATGCTTATGTTTGTAATACTGACAACAAAGTTTGTACGATAATGTATTTTGTGTAAAACATGTAAATAGCTGCATGTATCCTACTCCCCTCATGAAGAAATAACATGACTTACGCTTATGCTTAGTGGTTCATGGAATGCAATAGTTAGAACAGTTTCATGAAGTTTGTAGGCTACACCAGTGACCATTAGTGGGGGCTGCGAGTTATGAGCCAACCCGCTGCCCCCACAGCGCCCACAGTGACCATGACAAAGACGATCAAGGAGGAGGGAGCGGCAGCGGAGCACTAAGCTACGTAGGCAGCGGAGTTGGCACTCAGCTACAGTGAGGGAAAAACGTATTTGATCCCCTGGTGATTTTGTACGTTTGCCCACTGACAAAGAAATTATCAACTCCACGAGGTGAGATCTTGCATGGAGCCCCAGGCCAAGGGAGATTGACAGTTCTTTTGTGTTTCTTCCATTTGCGAATAATCGCACCAACTGTTGTCACCTTCTCACCAAGCTGCTTGGCGATGGTCTTGTAGCCCATTCCAGCCTTGTGTAGGTCTACAATCTTGTCCCTGACATCCTTGGAGAGATCTTTGGTCTTGGCCATGGTGGAGAGTTTGGAATCTGATTGATTGATTGCTTCTGTGGACAGTGTGCTCCTAATCTCAGCTCGTTACCTGTATAAAAGACACCTGGGAGCCAGAAATCTTTCTGATTGAGATGGGGTCAAATACTTATTTCCCTCATTAAAATGCAAATCAATTTATAACATTTTTGACATGCGTTTTTCTGGATTTTGTTGTTGTTATTCTGTCTCTCACTGTTCAAATAAACCTACCATTAAAATTATAGGCTGATCATGTCTTTGTCAGTGGGCAAACGTACAAACTCAGCAGGGGATCAGACACTTTTTTCCCTCACTGTATGTAAAAAGAAAATCCTGCACATGCGCCCGAAATATCCGTATTTTTATCCTGGGCAAATTGGAATACTGAAACTCCGTATCCATAGCCATTCCGTTAATAATAATACACTTACAGCCTGTTGAACATAGATGCAAATGATCTCTACAGCACCTAAATGATTGAACTTCAACCCTATTCTGATGCAGAATTCACTACATTCAATAAGATGTTTAACCTTCAACTTATCCAGGTTAGCCTCATTGACAAGAAATTCATTTTTCAAGAGATACGGAATGAAGACTGCTTTTAATTATACAAGGCGTGGAACATAGGTTTGAATAGAATTTCTGCCATAAGGAGTAATACACTCAAAGTAGTGATTTCATCTATGGATTACTAATATACACTGACTGTACAAAACATTAGGAACACCTTGCTAATATTGAGTTGCACCCCCTTTTGCCCTCAGAACAACCTCAATTCGCCAGGGCATGGACTCTAGAAAGTGTCAAAAGCGTTCCACAGGGATGCTGGCCCATGTTGACTCCAATACTTCCAACAGTTGTGTCAAGTTGGCTGGATGTCCTTTGGTTGGTGGACCATTCTTGATACACACGGGAAACTGTTGAGCATGAGAAACCCTGCAGCGTTGCAGTTCTTGACACACTCAAACCAGTGTGCCTGGCACCTACTACCATAGCCCGTTCAAAGGCACTTAAATATTTTGTCTTGCCCATTCACCCTCTGAATGGCACACATACACAATCCATGTCTCAATTGTCTCAAGGCTTAAAAATCCTTCTTTAACCTGTATCCTCCCCTTCATCTACACTGATTGAAGTGGATTTAACAGGTCAGTCTATGTCATGGAAAGAGCAGGTGGTCCTAATGTTTTATACACTCAGTGCGCACCTGCCGACCCCTCGCCCCACAGTTTGGGAACCACTGTCATAGAGGATAATCCATCATCCTTATACCACCATTCAGATCTAGGTAGAATAGTGAAAGTAGAAGAGTGAAGGTAGAACAGTGAAGGTAGAATAGTAAAAGTAGAAGAGTGAAGGTAGAATAGCTGCCGGTGTTATTCTAGTTGTGCTGATTATAGACCTTCTACTGCATTGATTCATTGATCCACACTTCCATAACACCTGCTTCAACCTCTCACAGTGCCAAAGGTGCAATTTAATCCTGCTGAAGACCAGTCTCACCAAGCTTCCATGCATTTACTTAAATGTTGGCTTTTGTCACTATAACACAATCACCTTCTTCACGTAATTGGAATTGACTATCATTATCCCTGTTACTGCAGTATAAGGACAACACCCACTGCTATTGTTGTTTTATGATTAGAATTGACCCCTGGGAAAAGGGGTGTGGTAGCTCATCCTTGTGTCTGAAGTTGGTATTGTTTATTTTGACTGTATTAGTTTCAGTATGAAACCAAGCCACATATGGAAGTTAGTTCAGTTGAATGTCTCTGGTCTTTGTCCAATGAGCTCATTCAGAAGGTGATTCATTTTGCTGCGATTTCAAAACAAGCAATTGATGGTCGGAATCCATCTTACATTCTTCAATGGTCCTTCTTTGAAATCGCAGCACAAAACATAGTTGTAGGCTATACGCTTCCCAAAATAATCCACTCTCAAATTGCTTGGTGCTCTTTATTGCATACACTGGCTCAACCCCCCTTTTCTTAGAAACTATAGCATTCAGAAAGTGGTTCTACGTTGGCAATAGGTTTATGGAGCGATCTCTGTGTAACTACATGCTATTAGAGAGAGAGAGAGAAATAGAGAGAGAGAGAGAGAGAAAGAGAGAGAGAGAGAGAGAGAGAGAGAGAGAGAGAGAGAGCGAGAGCGAGAGAGAGAGAGAAAGAGAGAGAGAGAGAGAGAAAGAGAGAGAGAGAGAGAGAAAGAGAGAGAGAGAGCGAGAGAGAGGGGGCAAGGGCCCCGTCAAAGAGGTCAAAGAGGTGGGCATCAGAGAAAGGGAGGCGGACGGCAGGGAAAAGTCCAGGCCATCGTCGTTGACCATGTGGTAAGCAGAGGCCTTACCATGGCAGAGGCTGACAGATTAGTTCACCCCAATCTGAAAAGATCATCTTTCAATTTGATCATGAGAACGTTTTGCCAAGAAAACCGGTAAGTCTGCAGGTTATGCACTATGCTTTACCATTACATTTACAGTAAATTACATATTGTAATGCATGTCAATTCACAAAACATATTACAGTATTCTTACTTTTCTACCCTCAGAATTGGCAGAAGACCCCATGATGGTGGCTGTGGTCATGTGGTGACAGACCAGCAGGAGTGGGCAGTGGTGTAAATGGTGAGGGCCAGGAATGACATACGGCTGTCTGAAATAAGCAGGTCATTGAGGAGAACGATGACACTTTTGCCAATGTGCATCCATCAGCCTACCAACAATCACCTGCCTTTTGAAGAGGCACCAGGTATCTATGGAACACATTTACCTGGTGCCTTTTGAGAGAAACAACGACTGGGTGAAACAACTGTGGGCCGAGTATGTTCAGGTACAGCACTATATCCTGTATTACTGTTACTATTAATGCACTTTATCACAATAAAGCACACTATCATAATGGAACTATACTGTAAAAAGAAATAACCAAAATATATATTTTAGAGGGTGATGGTGCTTGATGCTGCTGTGAACCATCACAAGTATATCTTTGTTGATGAAGCGGGCTTCAACCTGGCCAAAACTCGGCGCCGTGGGCGGAACCTCATCGGCCAACGGGCGACCGCCCAAGTGCCTGGACAACGTGGGTGAAACATCTCCATGTGCGCAGCTATCTCTGAAGATGGTGCTCACCTCATTGTGTTTCTCAGTGAAATTGAGCAGGCCTGCCAAGGTGAAGGGGTCACCTATGTCATTGTGTGGGACAATGTCAGGTTTCACCATGCAGAGGTGGTTCAGGCATTGTTTCGGGGCCATCCCCGATTCGTGACCCTATACCTGCCCCCATACTCTCCTTTCCTCAACCCTATTGAAGTTTTCTTTTTTCAGCATGGAGGTGGAAGGTGTACGATCGCCATCCCCATGAGCGTGCCACCCTCCTTCTGGCCATGGTTGAGGCATGCCACGACATCAATGCAGACCAATGTCAAGCTTGGATTCGCCATGCCAAAAGGTTTTTCCTGTGGTGCATGAACAATGAGGACATTCACTGTGATGTGGGTGAGAATTTATGTCCAAATGCTCAAGAAAGACTTAATGCAAATGAATGCGTGCTAAACTTTATGTTTTATTTCTATTCATTTAATTTGTTTCAATTAATTTCTTACATTTGATTACAGACAGTACACCTATGTTGCAATTATTTTATTTTTATGAACGATTGTAGAGGATGTCTTCATTGATCACACATTTGATTACACATTGGATAGATATTATGGAAATGATAGATTTTCTGTCAATTTTGTTGGGTAATGTAAGTGCAGTATGAAAATGTATGCACTCACTAACTGTAAGTCGCTCTGGATAAGAGCGTCTGCTAAATGACTAAAATGTAATGTAAATGCATTGCCTAATGTGAAAACTGTGTAATCTACTGTAATTTACAGTACTGTACTGTAGCACATTACTTTCAGCACTTCTAAGGGGGATTTTAAACACATATCTTGCATTGTTTGCTATTGGATTAACTGGTAGTTAAAACTACTAAATTGAAAAGATATCATTATGTTGTGTTTTGGTGATTAAACCAATGTTCTCATTACATTTCACAATAAACATATTTTGAATCAATGGTTGTGTGGTGAGAGATGTTAACAATCCAAATTAATGCACAATGACAGGTTTTGAATGAAAGAATGGCTGCGTTACAAGTGTGACCAGTTTGGAGTTTTGTACTAAGAGTTGTGAAAATGTACCACATACAGTACTTGTGAAAATACAGTAATTAACTCAGTAACCACACCTGTGTGGAAGCACCTGCTTTCAATATACTTTGTATCCCTCATTTACTCAAGTGTTTCCATTATTTTGGCAGTTACTTGTATTTTTCATCTCCCTCCCTCTCAACACGCCGCCTGGCCAATTATGTTTTAATGATTATGGGGAATGGATGGTCTTCCTGCACCCGGCTAATGTATGAACATCCCTACTGACCTCACTCTCTTCTCTCACTACAGAGAAATGAACAAGGCTGTCTAATGGTGCTTTCAAGACTACTGGGAACTCAATCATAAAGTTAGTGATCTTCAGGTCGGAAAGTTGGAGCTCTAGAAAGATGCCCCAGTTTCCGACTTGGAATTCCGAGTTGGATGACCATTCAAAACGATTTTTCCTGGTTGAACATATTTGAGACTCAATTAAGCTCTACCAACTCAAGGACTTGGGAGAGAATTCTGTTGGAAGAAGGTTATACGTTTCTTCATAACACCTAAACTGAAATCAAAACAGACTGGCTCCCAACACCCCTGTTGGAGAGAATGCGGGCTATCAAGGGCGGATCACACTCATATATTTTGGTCCTGCCCCGCTATTGAAACTTACTGGGTGAAATAAGATCTAACATTGGAAAAATAATGGGTTTTGACACAGAACAAACATTCATTTATTTGTATTTGGGTGAAATACCTTATAACTTACATAATAGAGAATAGTACCTTTTGAAGGTCCTACTGGCAGCAAGTAAAAAGGCTATCACTAGGAAATGGCTACAAAAAGACCCTCCCACCGTGACACAATGGATAGACATTGTTAAAGAAATACATTATATGGAGCGTATGACCTTTGCTTTAAGAACTCATGAGGATAGAGGTCAGGAATACTGGGAAAAATGGGTTTCGTACTTGAAAATAGTCTAATTCAAAGATGATGTTACTCTAACTAATCTGATGAAAATATGATGTGTGCTGTACCTGCCAGGCCTGTTTTATATATTAAACAATTTTTTGTTTTCTTTATAACAAGGTTTAAAAAAAAAGTTTATTTCAGAATTTGCAGTTGTCTTGAACGCATTGAAGTCGGAAATGTCCAAGTTCCCAGTCGTCTGAACACGTCTGTCTAACACTCAGTGATGCTCTGTACTGGGCTGTCTAACACTCAGTGATGTTCTATATGGGCTGTCTAACACTCAGTGATGTTCTATACTGGGCTGTCTAACACTCAGTGATGTTCTATACTGGGCTGTCTAACACTGTGATGTTCTATACTGGGCTGTCTAACACTCAGTGATGTTCTATACTGGGCTGTCTAACACTCAGTGATGTTCTATACTGGGCTGTCTAACACTCAGTGATGTTCTATACTGGGCTGTCTAACACTCAGTGATGTTCTATACTGGGCTGTCTAACACTCAGTGATACTCTATACTGGGCTGTCTAACACTGTGATGTTATATACTGGGCTGTCTAACACTCAGTGATGCTCTATACTGGGCTGTCTAACACTCAGTGATGTTCTATACTGGGCTGTCTAACACTCAGTGATGTTCTATACTGGGCTGTCTAACACTGTGATGTTCTATACTGGGCTGTCTAACACTCAGTGATGTTCTATACTGGGCTGTCTAACACTCAGTAATGCTCTATACTTGGCTGTCTAACACTCAGTGAAGCTCTATACTGGGCTGTCTAACACTCAGTGATGCTCTATACTTGGCTGTCTAACACTCAGTGATGTTCTATACTGGGCTGTCTAACACTCAGTGATGCTCTATACTGGGCTGTCTAACACTCAGTGATGTTCTATACTGGGCTGTCTAACACTCAGTGATGCTCTGTACTGGGCTGTCTAACACTCAGTGATGTTCTATACTGGGCTGTCTAACACTCAGTGATGTTCTATACTGGGCTGTCTAACACTCAGTGATGCTCTGTACTGGGCTGTCTAACACTCAGTGATGTTCTATACTGGGCTGTCTAACACTCAGTGATGTTCTATACTGGGCTGTCTAACACTCAGTGATGCTCTATACTGGGCTGTCTAACACTGTGATGTTATATACTGGGCTGTCTAACACTCAGTGATACTCTATACTGGGCTGTCTAACACTGTGATGTTCTATACTGGGCTGTCTAACACTCAGTGATGTTCTATACTGGGCTGTCTAACACTCAGTGATGCTCTGTACTGGGCTGTCTAACACTCAGTGATGTTCTGTATTGGGCTGTCTAACACTCAGTGATACTCTATACTGGGCTGTCTAACACTGTGATGTTCTATACTGGGCTGTCTAACACTGTGATGTTCTATACTGGGCTGTCTAACACTCAGTGATGCTCTGTACTGGGCTGTCTAACACTCAGTGATGCTCTATACTGGGCTGTCTAACACTGTGATGCTCTATACTGGGCTGTCTAACACTGTGATGTTCTATACTGGGCTGTCTAACACTCAGTGATGTTCTATACTGGGCTGTCTAACACTCAGTGATGTTCTATACTGGGCTGTCTAACACTCAGTGATACTCTATACTGGGCTGTCTAACACTGTGATGTTCTATACTGGGCTGTCTAACACTCAGTGATGTTCTATATTGGGCTGTCTAACACTCAGTGATACTCTATACTGGGCTGTCTAACACTGTGATGTTCTATACTGGGCTGTCTAACACTGTGATGTTCTATACTGGGCTGTCTAACACTCAGTGATGTTCTATACTGGGCTGTCTAACACTCAGTAATGCTCTATACTTGGCTGTCTAACACTCAGTGAAGCTCTATACTGGGCTGTCTAACACTCAGTGATGCTCTATACTTGGCTGTCTAACACTCAGTGATGTTCTATACTGGGCTGTCTAACACTCAGTGATGCTCTATACTGGGCTGTCTAACACTCAGTGATGTTCTATACTGGGCTGTCTAACACTCAGTGATGCTCTGTACTGGGCTGTCTAACACTCAGTGATGTTCTATACTGGGCTGTCTAACACTCAGTGATGTTCTATACTGGGCTGTCTAACACTCAGTGATGCTCTGTACTGGGCTGTCTAACACTCAGTGATGTTCTATACTGGGCTGTCTAACACTCAGTGATGTTCTATACTGGGCTGTCTAACACTCAGTGATGCTCTATACTGGGCTGTCTAACACTGTGATGTTATATACTGGGCTGTCTAACACTCAGTGATACTCTATACTGGGCTGTCTAACACTGTGATGTTCTATACTGGGCTGTCTAACACTCAGTGATGTTCTATACTGGGCTGTCTAACACTCAGTGATGCTCTGTACTGGGCTGTCTAACACTCAGTGATGTTCTATATTGGGCTGTCTAACACTCAGTGATACTCTATACTGGGCTGTCTAACACTGTGATGTTCTATACTGGGCTGTCTAACACTGTGATGTTCTATACTGGGCTGTCTAACACTCAGTGATGCTCTGTACTGGGCTGTCTAACACTCAGTGATGCTCTATACTGGGCTGTCTAACACTGTGATGCTCTATACTGGGCTGTCTAACACTGTGATGTTCTATACTGGGCTGTCTAACACTCAGTGATGTTCTATACTGGGCTGTCTAACACTCAGTGATGTTCTATACTGGGCTGTCTAACACTCAGTGATACTCTATACTGGGCTGTCTAACACTGTGATGTTCTATACTGGGCTGTCTAACACTCAGTGATGTTCTATATTGGGCTGTCTAACACTCAGTGATACTCTATACTGGGCTGTCTAACACTGTGATGTTCTATACTGGGCTGTCTAACACTGTGATGTTCTATACTGGGCTGTCTAACACTCAGTGATGTTCTATATTGGGCTGTCTAACACTCAGTGATACTCTATACTGGGCTGTCTAACACTGTGATGTTCTATACTGGGCTGTCTAACACTGTGATGTTCTATACTGGGCTGTCTAACACTGTGATGTTCTATACTGGGCTGTCTAACACTCAGTGATGTTCTATACTGGGCTGTCTAACACTGTGATGTTCTATACTGGGCTGTCTAACACTCAGTGATGTTCTATACTGGGCTGTCTAACACTCAGTGATACTCTATACTGGGCTGTCTAACACTCAGTGATACTCTATACTGGGCTGTCTAACACTCAGTGATACTCTTACAGGGTCTGAGGGCCAAACACCTCTGTTTTTCATCCTCTCCTTCTAATCAGGGGCTAAAGATGGACAAGTGATAATTAAAAAAAGAAGTGTTTGCCTCAGGACCGGGAATTGAAGAACCCTGCATACTGTGACAGCAGGTAGCCTAGCAGTTAAGAATGTTGGGCCAGTAACTGAAAGGTCGCTGGTTTGAATCCCTGAACTGGCAAGGTGGAAAAATCTGCCATTCTGCCCTTGAGCAAGGCAGCTAACACCCAACAACAACTGCTCCCCGGATGCCAATGACATGGATGTCGATTAAGGCAGCTCCCCCGCATTTCTCTGGTTGTGTTGACACTTGCAGTACATGCGACTTCTGCTATCAGAATGCGAAGATCTCATTAAAAAGACGATTCTAGACGCACAAAAGCTGCTTTGTGTTCAGATCTGGCTGACCACTTCAGGAGGTGGTCAGGGATGCATTGTGTGCGGATTTCTCCTCAGTCTGGACGCAATCAGGCTACCGAAAGCGCATACAGTGGGCGATGTCATCAGCGCTCCTCCCAAAAGTCTCCAGAATATTTATGTTTTGTGATCGAGAGGCACCTTTTCATTATAACGTTGGAGGAAATAAGTTCCTAGCGTGTAAGGAACGTGTTTGCTGGCCTCATAAATGATAGCCAGCTAGCTAATATTTAAGAAAACTATTTTTTGTTTGGCTAGAGTTATGCTAACCCGTTTACAATCCCTTTAGCGTTGCTTGCTAGCTTGCTGGCTAGTTAATTACAGAGGTTAGCTGGCTGTTTGGGAAACCCTGGTCTAACACACAGTGATGGTCTACATCAGGGCTGTTCAATTCTGGGTTTTGTTTCTACCTGGTAGTTAATTGCACTCACCTGGTGTCCCAGGTCTAAATCAGTCCCTGATTAGAGGAAGAGGATGAAAACCAGGACTGGCTTTCAGATCCAGATTTAAATTTGAGGGCTACAGTGATGCTCTACAACAGCCATGAAATAAACTACAGGTACTTCTTACTGTAAGAGGCTAGATCCATCATATTGGTGTGGTAGATAAAAGCTTCATAAAGATGCAGCCTTGTAGTTCCTTCTCTTCAAGTGGTAGAAATAAGATAAATCTAAGGTGATGGAAAAGGAACGAACGGTGTCTCTCTGCTAGACCAGCTAGGCTACACATACAGAGGGGCTTCTTAACACAAGCTTAGGATGAGTAACTGGAGTCGATCTGTTCCATTCCTCTCAGCTGGGGTCTGATGGGTTTAGCTCTGTCTGGAGAGCAGAGGGTGAATCCCCTGGTAGAGGAGGGGAGAGGAGAGGAGGGGTGAGGAGGGGAGGGGAGGACAGGAGGGAGGAGAGGACAGGAGGGGAGAGGACAGGAGAGGAGAGGAAAGGAGGGGAGGGGAGAGGATCTACTGAGTGGTTGGATGATTCTTTAAGGGCATTCTGAGGGCCAGGGAGGGGGGTTGGTTAATGGGATAACCTGGGGGCTGCCAATAAAAGGAGCATCATTTGTGCCGTTTGAGTGGAGTCCTCAGTCATACAGTTAGGAGGTTAGGCCTCCTCTGTGAATACACACATAAATGTGCACACACACACACGTGCACGCACATAAACGTGCACACACTTCGACTGGCTATTCCAGGCAGGCGGTGAATGATGACACAGTCATAATGTTAGCGTGCCAGGGGCCGTCCATTCCTTCATATTACACCGCTCTGCTTGGCCTGGCTTAAAGGACGGAGCCAGAGACACACTGTGTCAAGGGGAACTGGAAAAAAGTATCTTCCTTTGAGAGGCTGCATGGGCCAATCACACACGCCAGGGTGGGGTCAATTAAAAATGTAGAAAAAACGGCATTGACTTTCAATGTTTCAACAAAAGTTTTTACATTTTAACATTTTAAATTAAAATCACTTCCTGAATTGACTGACCCCAGCCCTGATGCACGCGAGCATGCACAAATGAAGAAGAATAGCAGACTCTTATCTTCTTAGTGAGGCAAAGCTCACTGTGCTGCTGAGGAGCCACACTAAGGAGGACAAAGCCTCATAAATACTGCATGTCAAATCCCAGCGTATTAAAATCCCTACGGTACTGTATGCTGTTGGACTACCTACTGATGAGGTCACTCAGGAATATAATAAAATATATTAGAATGCAGTAAAGAATCATTAGAAAGGGCTATATTTCCAAACAACAAGTTAGGATTTGAAGGTAACTTGCCAACAGAGCTCACAATGCAGATCACTGTGTAGAGATCGCTGTGTAGAGATCGCTGTGTAGAGATCGCTGTGTAGAGATCGCTGTGTAGAGATCGCTGTGTAGAGATCGCTGTGTAGAGATCGCTGTGTAGAGATCGCTGTGTAGAGATCACCGTACAAGCAGTGGGGCGGCAGGTAGCTTAGTGGTTAAGAGCGTTGTGCCAGTAACCGAAAGGTCGCTGGTTCTAATCCCTGAGCCGACTAGGTGAAAAATCTGTCGATGTGCCCTTGAGCAAGGCACTTAACCCTAATTGCTCTTGATAAGAGCGTCTGCTAAATGACTAATTTATTTTTATTTAGTGCAGTGACATATAATGCTAAATGTTGTTGGACAACACTAGCTCACACATGCTGTCCTTGTCCTCCAGTCCCAGTCCATAAGTCAGCTTAGTCAGACAGTCAATGAACTGCCAGACTTAGAGAGCTCAGGAGAATCACATCGCATCTGTGAACATGTGAAAGTCAATCGGCAGGAACAGAAGAGAGAGGAAAGAGGGAAGAGCGAACTCGTGGCACTACTCCTCCCCTGTCGTTTGGGATGATGAGCACTGTGAAACACACACACACACACTAAGCTGTGTGAGCTTCCGCTGTAAACTGATGATGAGTGTCTCAGTGTTAGGCTAGCCCCTGGGGATCCCGCCTGGCCAGGCTGGGGCTGAGGATGGAGGAAACATAACACACCACTGGACTAAAGACCATCATCCTCCAACACAGTTCAAATCCTACTTTAGACTACTGGACTAAGACCCATAGTTCCACCAGGGTTTACACACTTCAGAAAAACCTAGTAACCTAGTAGCATTGCATCGACAATGGTGTTACCTAATAATGTCCTATTAAGACCCCTGTCGAGAGGTTTCTGACTTCAGAACATAGTAATGACCTCCACTGCTTTATAAGTAGATAAATAATGTAACCAATTGGATGGCTGAAAAGTGACCAATCAGACAACACTGGCTATGAGACCCTTTTAATGCTTGGTTAATGCAGGGAAATCCCAGGTGCAGACTGCAGAGACTTCCCAGGTGAAACCTCCCAGGTGAGACTTCCCAGGTGATACTTCCCAGGTGAAACTTCCCAGGTGAGACTTCCCAGGTGAGACTTCCCAGGTTACAGGTGTGCAGAGAGACAGGCAAGACATGTTGTTGAGTTTCACATGAACAGGACTTGGCACCCTGCTAAGTGGCATGCTGGAGCAGAGGTGATTCTCATGGTGGATTACCTGTACAGCAGCTATACACACCTTTCTCTCTGTAATTGACTATGGTGACTCGTTGTATATGTTTATCATGCATCCTTGCGCTTTATTACAAATGCCAAGTCACTCACCCACCATTGCACCTTGTACCAAATGGTGGGTTGGACCTCAATTTATATGCGCAGAAAGCTACATTTGTATGTGTTCATCTACAAAGCCCTTTTTGGAGTGTAAAGTCTTTTTTTAAACTGTATTGTATTATTATATGTTTTAATTCTGTAATGTATCGATTGTTGCTGCCTTCTTGGCCAGGTCTCCCTTGAAAAAGAGACTCTGGGTCTCAATGGGCTTTTCCTGGTTAAATAAAGGTTACATTAAAATAAACAAAAACACCTTTACACACACATCTCTGCACTAACACAGACTGCTACCTATTGCATTTCACTCCACCTGCCGAAAGTCCTTTCTCCTTTATATTTGCGTAATGTTAGACCCTGTTAGACCCTGTTTTAATGTATTGTATTGATTTTCCAGCAGAAGACCCTATGTAACCCCATGCCTAATACTCCCACTAGCCAGTCCCAGTGCAGAATAGACAATAGCCAGAAGCAGAGTGGGACTCCAACACAGAGAGCCCTCTGTCTGATCCTATAGCCAGGAGCAGAGTGGGACTCCAACACAGAGAGACCTCTGTCTGATCCTATAGCCAGGAGCAGAGTGGGACTCCAACACAGAGAGCCCTCTGTCTGATCCTATAGCCAGGAGCAGAGTGGGACTCCAACACAGAGAGACCTCTGTCTGATCCTATAGCCAGGAGCAGAGTGGGACTCCAACACAGAGAGCCCTCTGTCTGATCCTATAGCCAGAAGCAGAGTGGGACTCCAACACAGAGAGACCTCTGTCTGATCCTATAGCCAGGAGCAGAGTGGGACTCCAACACAGAGAGCCCTCTGTCTGATCCTATAGCCAGGAGCAGAGTGGGACTCCAACACAGAGAGCCCTCTGTCTGATCCTATAGCCAGAAGCAGAGTGGGACTCCAACACAGAGAGCCCTCTGTCTGATCCTATAGCCAGGAGCAGAGTGGGACTCCAACACAGAGAGACCTCTGTCTGATCCTATAGCCAGGAGCAGAGTGGGACTCCAACACAGAGAGACCTCTGTCTGATCCTATAGCCAGGAGCAGAGTGGGACTCCAACACAGAGAGACCTCTGTCTGATCCTATAGCCAATAGCCAGCATCAGAGTAGGACTCCAACACAGAGAGACCTCTGTCTGATCCTATAGCCAATAGCCAGCATCAGAGTAGGACTCCAACACAGAGAGACCTCTGTCTGATCCTATAGCCAGCAGCAGAGTAGGACTCCAACACAGAGAGACCTCTGTCTGATCCTTTAGCCAGCAGCAGAGTAGGACTCCAACACAGAGAGACCTCTGTCTGATCCTATAGCCAATAGCCAGCATCAGAGTAGGACTCCAACACAGAGAGACCTCTGTCTGATCCTATAGCCAATAGCCAGCATCAGAGTAGGACTCCAACACAGAGAGACCTCTGTCTGATCCTATAGCCAGCAGCAGAGTAGGACTCCAACACAGAGAGACCTCTGTCTGATCCTTTAGCCAGCAGCAGAGTAGGACTCCAACACAGAGAGACCTCTGTCTGATCCTATAGCCAGCAGCAGAGTAGGACTCCAACACAGAGAGACCTCTGTCTGATCCTATAGCCAGCAGCAGAGTAGGACTCCAACACAGAGAGACCTCTGTCTGATCCTTTAGCCAGCAGCAGAGTAGGACTCCAACACAGAGAGACCTCTGTCTGATCCTATAGCCAGGAGCAGAGTAGGACTCCAACACAGAGAGACCTCTGTCTGATCCTTTAGCCAGCAGCAGAGTAGGACTCCAACACAGAGAGACCTCTGTCTGATCCTATAGCCAGCAGCAGAGTAGGACTCCAACATAGAGAGACCTCTGTCTGATCCTATAGCCAGCAGCAGAGTAGGACTCCAACACAGAGAGACCTCTCTCTGATCCTATAGGGGCTCGGAGGTAAAAGGAGAGAGGAGAACAGAGAGCGAGGAAGGAGATCACAGATCCAGTTTCTGGAAGTCCCATACCTAGCCTGACCCTATTCATTCATTACAGACACTCAAGTGTGTACACCTACATAGTGTGTGTGTGTGTGTGTGTGTGTGTGTGTGTGTGTGTGTGTGTGTGTGTGTGTGTGTGTGTGTGTGTGTGTGTGTGTGTGTGTGGGCAATTATTGAAAAACTATCCAGCAATAAATACATCAGCAATACATTTGTTTTTGGGGAGGTGTGTGTGTGCACGTGTATGCCGTGACAGGAATCAAAGCAGATGAATTAATGGCAGCCCATTTCCACTGCCCTTGATGTTAGCCCAAAGAAGGGAATAATCATACACTAAAACAGGAAACATCTGACATATCACTTTCTTCTTCCGTTTGTCCTAGATGTCCAATGATTCATCACAATGAAACAGAAAAAAACTGTTCAATACAGAGTTGATATGTTCAAATGAGCGTGGTTGTTCACCACTGTGCCAAGCCCCTAGGCTAGGATTGACACAGAGACAGACAGACAGACTGAAACATTTTACATCACAATGACTTTCACGGCCAACAATACAAAATAAGTGGAGTGAAATTAGGTTATATTAAAGGTAATCACTGACTTACACATCATCTGTTATTGTCTGATGCTCTATTAAACTCCATTCAAGTGTCTTACAATTGCAACCAATGACACGTCACTAGCTACAGTACAACTCCCAATCCATATCCCACCAATGACACGTCACTTGCTACAGTACAACTCCCAATCCATATCCCACCAATGACACGTCACTAGCTATAGTACAACTCCCAATCCAATCCCACCAATGACACGGCACCAGCTTCAGTACAACTCCCAATCCATATCCCATAATCTGGAGGTTGAATTGGGCCTTTTATGTGTGATGATGAGTCACATTTGAGGTTTATCTTTCCGGTGACGTTGGAGCACTATTTAATTTGAGATGCCATGCAAGGCAAGGTCTAATCAACCTTGTTCAAATTACAGTAAACCAATTTGGTAAACCCTGCTCTGAAAAGCATCATTTCTTAAATAGAAAGGCTCATCTCAGCAGTGAAACGTTGGCTGGTTCGGGGTGCTTCCGAAATGGCACCCTATTCAGCCCGGGCTCTGGTCAAAAGTAGTGTACTATATAGGGAATAGGGTGCCATTTTGGTCAAAAGTAGTTCACTATAGGGTACCATTTCAGGCAGAAGCATCCTCGGTCGCTTCTTTAACTCCTCTAACTATAATTAGAGTTGTTTCTCCAAAGTCTTTCATGTCTGGGATGAAATGTATTGCTGCAACAATTAAGCGAATTATACAGCTAAGCCGTCTGGGTAGTAAGGCTTTGTTGGCATGCCACAGCACCGACAGGACCAGGCATGTAGAGTTGTTTTACCCAGTTTTACCAGGAGGCTTAATTGCAACACAACCAGTACTTCTTAATCCTGGTTCCTTTGCGTTGACGTGAATTGAGGTGATTAGATAACAGACGTCACCTCAGGTATGTTGAGTAGATCTTGCAATGTTGGTTGGTTGGCTGTCAAGGCACAAACAGTCTAAAGACTGAGAGCTTCACAAATGGTGTAGAATATCAAATCGATAAATCATTTCCAAAAGCTAATAAGATTAGAAAATGACTCAAAAATGCAAGTAAGAGAGTCATAAGGGTATAGTATAAAATAGATCCTTCCAGTTCCAGTATCTGGGTTTCAATTTGGGCAGTGCATGAGGAGAGCCAGAGTATGTGGTAGACGCAGACTGACACTCCATATTGGAACAGTCATTAGAGAGCAATGAGAGATGGAGAGAAAGTGAGAAAGAAAGGAAAGAGAGATGTGGTGGGGAGAACCTATACTGTAGGCTGTGACTGAGAGAGGCCAGAACCCTGTGGTATAATCAGAATCCTGTGGTGTAATCAGAACCCTGTGGTATAGTCAGAACCCTGTGGTATGGTCAGAACCCTGTGGTATGGTCAGAACCCTGTGGTGTAATCAGAACCCTATGGTGTAATCAGAACCCTGTGGTATGGTCAGAACCCTGTGGTATGGTCAGAACCCTGTGGTGTAATCAGAACCCTATGGTGTAATCAGAACCCTGTGGTATAGTCAGAACCCTGTGGTGTAATCAGAACCCGGTGGTGTAATCAGAATCCTGTGGTGTAATCAGAACCCTGTGGTATAGTCAGAACCCAGTGGTATAGTCAGAACCCTGTGGTATAGTCAGAACCCTGTGGTGTAATCAGAACCCTGTGGTGTAATCAGAACCCGGTGGTGTAATCAGAACCCTGTGGTGTAATCAGAACCCTGTGGTATAGTCAGAACCCTGTGGTGTAATCAGAACCCTGTGATGTAATCAGAACCCTGTTATATAGTCAGAACACTGTGGTATAGTCAGAACCCTGTGGTGTAATCAGAACCCTGTGGTATAGTCAGAGCCCTGTGGTATAGTCAGAGCCCTGTGGTATAGTCAGAACCCTGTGGTGTAATCAGAACCCTGTGGTATAGTCAGAACCCTGTGGTGTAATCAGAACCCTGTGGTGTAATCAGAACCCTGTGGTGTAATCAGAACCCTGTGGTATAGCCAGTGGTGTAGTCAGAGCCCTGTGGTATAGTCAGAACCCTGTGGTGTAATCAGAACCCTGTGGTATAGCCAGTGGTGTAGTCAGAGCCCTGTGGTATAGTCAGAGCCCTGTGGTATAGCCAGTGGTGTAGTCAGAGCCCTGTGGTATAGTCAGAGCCCTGTGGTATAGCCAGAGACGCAGTGCTCAGTACGGTAAATTGGTGGGTGGGGAATACTGTGGCTGTTGATAAGCATTTAGAAAAAAGAAAGGCTTCTATAAATATAGTAGGGAAACCCTGGGACGAGCCCATGTGACCAGGCAGTAAGGCAGCGGTGAGGAGAGAGGAGAACACCATGACCAACACCTAGTCTGATGCCTAGAGAGAGAGTAAATCTCAATTAGACACCGCTGTCCTAGAGCATACAAAAAACTATACATACCTCTGCCTAAACATCAGCGCCACAGGTAACTTCCACAAAGCTGTGAACCATCTGAGAAACAAGGCAAGAAGGGCCTTCTATGCCATCAAAAGGAACATCAAATTCGACAAAATACTTGAATCAGTTATAGAACCCATTGCCCTTTATGGTTGTGAGGTCTGGGGTCAACTCGCCAACCAATAATTCACAAAATGGGACAAACACCAAATTGAGACTCTGCATGCAGAATTCTGCATAAATATCCTCAGTGTACAATGTAAAACACCAAATAATGCATGCAGAGCAGAATTAGGTTGATACCCGCTAATTATCAACATCCAGAAAAGAGCCATTAAATTCTACAACCACCTAAAAGGAAGCGATTCCCAAACCTTCCATAACAAAGACATCACCTACAGAGAGATGAACCTGGAGAAGAGTCCCCTAAGCAAGCTGGTCCTGGGGCTCTGTTAACAAACACAAACAGACCCCACAGAGCCCCAGGACAGCAACACAATTAGACCCAACCAAATCATTAGACAACAAAATGATAATTTCTTGAGACATCGGAAAGAATTTACAAAATAACAGAGCAAACTAGAATGTTATTTGGCCCTAAACAGAGAGTACACAGTGGCAGTATACCTGACCACTGTGACTGACCCAAAATTAAGGAAATCTTTGACTCAGTGTGCATAGGCTTGCAATTGAGAAAGGCCGACGAAGGCAGACCTGGCTCTCAAGAGTAGACTGGCTATGTGCACACTGCCCACAAAATGAGGTGGAAACTGAGCTGCACTTCCTAATCTCCTGCCAAATGTGTGAACATATTAGAGAAACATATTTCCCTCAGATTACACAGACCCACAAAGAATTCGAAAACAAATCCAATTTTGATAAACTCCCATATCTATTGGGTGAAATACCACAGTGTGCAATCACAGCAGCAAGATTTGTGACCTGTTGCCACAAGAAAAGGGAAACCAGTGAACAAACACATCTGTAAATACAACCTATGTTTATGTTTATTCATTTTCCCTTTAGTACTTTAACTATTTGCACATCATTACAACACTGTATATAGACATAATATGACATTTGAAATGTCTTTATTCTTTTGGAACTTCTGAGTGTAATGTTTACTGTTACTTTTTTATTGTTTATTTTACTTTTGTTTACTATCTACTTCACTTGCTTTGGCAATGTTAACATACGTTTCCCATGCCAATAAAGCCCTTAAATTGAAATTGAAATTGAATTGAGAGAGAGAGAGAGCGAGCGAGCGAGAGAGAGAGAGAGAGAGATGGATGGATGGATGGATAGATGAAGAGAGCGGGGAAGAGAGAGAGAGATAAGAGAGAGAGGGTGGAATAGAGCCAGGGAGAAAGAGAGAGCCAGTTGGAAACAGAAAAAAACAGAGAGAAACCCCCATAGAGACGGCAGTAAAGGATGATCCCAACCCACATCTTAATGCTCTCTGGTTGACCTTACAAGAACCCAAACCTTTCATTGTGTTATTTTACACACACCAATATAACAGGAGAATAGAGAGGGGATACACTGTGGAAACTACAACCCAAAACTGACCTTGTTAAACATTTACAGGCACCGTCTGGGACGCTTTATTGGCAGTGCATGAATGACTGTTCACATTGTCCAACAATGTGGATAAACTGCTTTGGTCACTGGAGCAAAATACAAAGTGAGAAGGAGGGAAAAACACAAGATTTTAAGAGGTATATTTCCCTCCGTTTTGGATCAGTCAGGTTGGTAAAGAGAAAACATGTCTGTTGCTGGAGAAAGGGCAGTGCTTTCTGCTTTCTACCGCTACAAGATGAAGGGATGGGGGAGGAGGAAAGAAAGAGAATCTTCCTTTTAGATTAATGATACAAATAGAACCGTGTGTAGATATAGAACTGACCAAATATATAGATATAGATACACTACATATAGAAATATAACAAATAGAACTGTGTGTAGATACAGAACTGACCAAAGACATAGATATAGATACACTAGATATAGAAATACAAAAAAATAGAACTGTGCCAAATATGGTGCAGAATACCAGAAGGATCCAGCAGAGAGAGAGAGGTCTGGTGGCAGTTATAGTCAGTTATAGTCTCGGTGCCACTCTGTCACCCTCTTCCTGAATGATTGTCACATATTTTCCTACAGGGGAACCAAAGCCTACAGAACCAGCCACAGAGCCTCACCATACACTCCCTCAAAACACATTCATAAATGAAATAATGTACTTGTTCTGGAGCCTTTTTAGACTCTAAAACCTACAATAGTCCCATCCCGAGCCTTTCCACTTCCTCTAAGGGAAAAACACCATCAAGTGATCATAGCTGGAGCAAGATTTTAACTTTGAGATTTGTTGATCTGATGTGATGTTTTCATGCTAAAGCCAAGTAATTTGTTTAGATTTATGGTTGGCCATCTAGTTTATTTGGATTTGTGCATTAAAAGTATGCCAGAGTTCATGTTTTGCAGAGTGAGACTACAAGTGGCAGTCATTGATGATGATGTCTACTGTGTGGGAGAGAGAGAAAGGGGGTAGGGCAGAAGGTAAATATAAAATCCTATTTCTGGTACTGTGTTATGATTTCATCACTGGCTCATTACTGTGACTGATGAGCAAGACACTCCCCCAGACACGAGGTCTTGCTTGGACAGAGATTCAATTCCAAAGCTCATATTTGAATAAGCCAATAGACAAACACCATAAATGTTTTCCCTCCCCACTGAAAGACTAACAAGACGGTCCGTCCCTACTATATGGAGTTAAATCCATGCGTTTCATAAACAGTTTTTCTCCAGATTGGCCAAACCAAGCTGAAGTACACTAATCATTTTTTCTTTGCAACAACAAATGATAATCCTTCTTTGGCTGGTTGCTATTTTCTTTACTTTTCTTTATCCTTTCATTTTACACAATCCTACTTTAATAAACTTTCTGTAGAGAATAAGAGGGAGGAACACACACACACACACACACACACACAGAGCAAGACATTTTATAAATGATAAGCCACCAGTTTCCAGTCCCTGTGGAATAGTTTTTGTTGTTGTTGTTCCATACAAAACAGCTGTGACTACTGCCTACCACTTGGATAGCACAATCACATTCACAAGTGTAGCCAATTCATTACGGTCGATAAGCTGTTACGGTAAGTGTGTCCTCCTTATGAATTTATATAGGATGACTTCTGGATGCTTTGTGTTCAGATGTGAAGGTTTTTATGTTCTACAGCCCTGAAACGTACACACTAAAAAACAAGGGTTTCTCAACGGTTCTTTGGGAAGGGTAATGGTTCTATGTGGAACCATAATGTGTTGTGTTATGCTGTTACATATTATACCAGGCCTTTTGGCTGACCCATGGATGGTTTCAGTTTATCTAACGTGTTGTGTTATGCCGTTACATATCATACCAGGCCTTTTGGCTGACCCATGGGTGGTTTCAGGTTGGATGGAAAAGATGGTGGGTGCTGTTGAGTCGGTGAAGGTAAGTGGACTTGTGATGTTTGTGTTTCTTCTGACCAGAAGGTTCAGGTGCTCCATGCCACGCAACTTGAGTCAAGATCTGTTTCTTGCTTTGCTCTTAGGAACAGGGCACCATTGAAAGGAGTGATTTCTGGGGTAGCGTTAAGTGTGGAGGTTGACCACGCTCGCCACCGCGGACCCAGGGGTGAGCGTGGTGAAACTGAGGAGTCACTGTCAATCCTTTTGAGTTTTGAGTCAGAGTCTTTACCCAAGGTCATGTTAGGATACACTATACAGTGCATTCGGAAAGTATTCAGACCCCTTCCCTTTTTCCACATTTTGTTACGTTACAGCCTTATTCTAAAATTGATTAAATTATTTTTTCCCCTCATCAATCTACACACAATACTCCATAATGACAAAGCGAAAACAGGTTTTTAGAAATGTATAAAACATAGAAAACAGAAATACCTTATTTACGTAAGTATTCAGACCCTTTGCTATGACAGGCGCATCATGTTTCCATTGATCATCCTTGACATGTTTCTACAACTTGATTGGAGTCCACCTGTGGTAAATTCAATTGATTGGACATGATTGGAAAGGCACACACCTGTCTATATAAGGTCCCACAGTTGACAGAGCATGTCAGAGCAAAAACCAAGCCATGAGGTCGAAGGAATTGTCCGTAGAGCTCCGAGACAGGATTGTGTCAAGGCACAGATCTGTGGAAGGGTACCAAAACATTTCTGCAGCATTGAAGGTCCCCAAGAACACAGTGGTCTCCATCATTCTTAAATGGAAGAAGTTTGGAATCACAAAGACTCTTCATAGAGCTGGTCGCCCGGCCAAACTGAGCAATCGGGGGAGAAGGGCATTGGTCAGGGAGGTGACTAAGAATCCGATGGTCACTCTGACAAAGCTCCAGAGTTCCTCTGTGGAGATGAGAGAACCTTCCAGAAGGACAACCATCTCTGCAGCCCTCCACCAATCAGGCCTGTATGGTAGAGTGGCCAGACGGAAGCCACTCCTCAGTAAAATGCACATGAAAGCTTGCTTGGAGTTGACCAAAAGGCACCTAAAGGACTCTCAGACCATGAGAAACAAGATTCTCTGGTCTGATGAAACCATGATTGAATGCCAAGCGTCACGTCTGGAGGAAACCTGCCACAATCCTTACGGTGAAGCATGGTGGTGGCAGCATCATGCTGTGGGAATGTTTTCCAGCAGCAGGGACTGGGAGACTAGTCAGGATCGAGAGAAAGATGTACAGAGTACAGAGACATCCTTGATGAAAACCTGTTCCAGAGTGCTAAGGACCTCAGACTGGGGCGAAGGTTCACCTTCCAACAGGACAACAACCCTAAGCACACAGCCAAGACAATGCAGGAGTGGCTTCGGGACAAGTCTCTGAATGTCCTTGAGTGGCCCAGCCAGAGCCCGGACTTAAACCCGATCGAACATCTCTGGAGAGACCTGAAAATAGCTGTGCAGCGACGCTCCCCATCCAACCTGACAGAGCTTGAGAGGATCTGCAGAGAAAATGGGAGAAACTCCCCAAATACAGCTGTGCCAAGCTTGTAGCATCATACCCAAGAAGACTCGAGGCTGTAATCGTTGCCTAAGGTGCTTCAACAAAGTACTGTGTAAATGGTCTGAAAACGTATAAAACCTGTTTTTGCTTTGTCATTATGGAGGTAAAATAATTTAATCCATTTTAGAATAAGGCTGTAACGCAACAAAATGTGGAAAGAATGAAGGGGTCTGAATAGTTTCCGAATGCACTGTATATACAAAGGTATGTGGACACTCCTTCAAATTAGAGAATTTGGCTATTTCAGCGACAACCGTTGCTGACAGGTGTATCAAATCGAGCACACAGTCATGCAATCTCCATAGACAAACATTGGCAGTAAAATGGCCTTACTGAAGAGATCAGTGACTTTCAATGTGGCACAGTCATAGGATGCTACCTTTACAACAAGTCATTTCGTCAAATTTCTGCCCTGCTAGAGCTGCCCCAGTCAACTGTAAGTGCTCTTATTGTGATGTGGAAACGTCTAGGAGCAACAACGGCTCAGCTGGAAAGTGGAACCGCCGAGTGCTGAAGCGCGTAGCGCATAAAAATTGTCTGTCCTCGGTTGCAACACTCACTACCGAGTTCCAAACTGCCTCTGCAAGCAACGTCAGCACAGGAACTGTTCGTCGGGAGCTTCATGAAATGGGTTTCCATTGCCAAGCAACCGCACACAAGCCTAAGATCACCCTGCGCAATGCCAAGCGTCGGCTGGAGTGGTGAAAGCTCGCCACCATTGGACTTTGGAGCAGTGGAAACGCGTTCTCTGGTGTGATGAATCATGCTTTACCATCTGGTAGTCCAACGGACAACTCTGGGTTTGGCGGATGCCAGGAGAACCTGCCCCAATGCATAGTGCCAACTGTAAAGTTTTATGGAGGAGGAATAATGATCTGGGGCTGTTTGTCATGGTTCGGGCAAGGCCCCTTAGTTCCAGTGAAGGGAAATCTTAACGCTACAGCATACAATGACATTCTAGACGATTCTGTGCTTCCAACTTCGTGGCAACGGTTTGGGGAAGGCCCTTTCCTGTTTCAGCACGACAATGCCCCCGAGCACAAAGCGAGGCCCATACAGAAATGGTTTGTCGAGATCGGTGTGGAAGAACTTGACTGGCCTGCAAAGAGCCCTGACCTCAACCCCTTCGAACACCTTTGGGATGAATTGGAACGCTGACTGCAAGCCAGGCCTAATAGCCCAACATCAGTGCCCGACCTCACTAATGCTCTTATGGCCGAATGGAAGCAAGTCCCTGCAGCAATGTTCCAACATCCAGTGGAAAGCCTTCCCAGAAGAGTGGAAGCAAAGATGGTACCAACTCCATATTAATGCCCATGATTTTGGAATGAGATGTTCGATGAGCAGGTGTCCACCACAGGAGGCTGCTGAGGGGAGAACGGCTCATGGCTGGAACAGAGCAGATGGAATGTTATCAAACACCTGCAAACCATGTCTTTTATGTATT
This sequence comes from Coregonus clupeaformis, assembly GCF_020615455.1. NCBI lineage: Eukaryota > Metazoa > Chordata > Actinopteri > Salmoniformes > Salmonidae > Coregonus > Coregonus clupeaformis. The sequence continues at coordinate 75,663,960 of NC_059192.1, forward strand.
TGATAGCATTCCACTGATTCCGCTCCAGTCATTACCACGAGTCCATTCTCCCCAATTAAGGTGCCACCAACCTCCTGTGGTGTCCACATACCTTTGGTCATGTAGTGTAAATCAGTTATCCTGTCAGAGCGTTTGTGGTGAATCCACTGCACTGTTTCAGGTGCAACATTTATGGTCATGTCGCAGCAGTTTGTAGGAGGGAGATTTCAAGATGATGGAAGTGTGCAGGAGGGCATGGGACAGAGCATTCTGTAGTTTCGGTGGATGGGTCAAGGGTGAGGGATTCTGAGAGGATTCCTGTGAATAGTAGATCAAAATCAAATCTAATTGTATTTGTCACATGTGAAATGCTTACTTACAAGCCCTTAACCAACAATGCAGAGTTAAGAAAATATTGACTAAATAAACTAATGTAAAAAATAAAAAGTAACACAATAAAATAACGAGGCTATATACAGGGGGTACCGGTACCGAGTCAATGTGTGGGGGTACAGGTTAGTCGAGGTAATTTGTACATTTAGGTAGGGGTAAAGTGACTATGCATAGATAATAAACAGCGAGTAGCAGCAGTGTAAAAACAATGTAAATAGTCAGAGTGGCCATTTGATTAAGTGTTCAGCAGTCTTATGGATTGAGGGTAATAATAAATAGGTCATTTAGCAGACGGTCTTATCCAGAGCGACTTACAGGAGCAATTAGGGTTAAGTGCCTTGCTCAAGGGCACATCGGCAGATTTTTCACCTAATCGGCTCTGGGATTTGAACCAGCAACCTTTCGGTTACTGGCACAACGCTCTTAACCACTAAGCTACCTGCCGCCCCTGGGTAGAAGCTGTTAAGGAGCCTTTTGGACCTAGACTTGGAGCTCCGGTACCGCTTGCCATGCGGTAGCAGAGAGAACAGTGTATGACAGGTGATTAGAGTCTTTGACCATTTTTTGGGCCTCCCTCTGCCTAGTATAGAGGTACTGGATGGCAGGAAGCTTGGCCCCAGTGATGTACTGGGCTGTACGCACTACCCTCTGTAGTGCCTTGCAGTTGGATGCCGAGCAGTTGCCATACCAGGTGATGATGCAACCGGTCAGGATGCTCTCGATGGTGCGGCTGTATAACTTTTTGAGGATCTGGGGACCCATGCCAAATCTTTTCAGTCTCCTGATGGGGAAAAAGGCGTTGTTGCGTCCTTTTCACGACTTTCGTGGTGTGTTTGGACCATGATAGTTTGTTGGTGATGTGGACACCAAGGAACTTGAAACTCTCGACCTGCTCCCCTACAGCCCTGTCAATGTAAATGGGGGCGTGTTCGGCCCTCCTTTTCCTTTAGTCCACGATCATCTCCTTTGTCTTGATCACGTTGAGGGAGAGGTTGTTGTCCTGGCACCACACTGGCAGGTCTCTGACCTCCTCCCTGTAGGCTGTCTCATCGTTGTCGGTGATCAGGCCTACCACAGTTGTGACGTCAGCAAACTTAATGATGGTGTTGGAGTCGTGCTTGGCCATGCAGTCGTGGGTGAACAGGGAGTACAGGAGGGGACTGAGCACGCACCCCTGAGGGGCCCCCGTGTTGAGGATCAGCGTGGCAGATATGCTGTTGCCTACCCTTACCACCTGGGGGCGGCCCGTCAGGAAGTCCAGGATCCAGTTGCAGAGGGAGGTGTTTAGTCCCAGGGTCCTTAGCTTAGTGATGAGCTTTGTGGGCACTATGGTGTTGAACGCTGAGCTGTAGTCAATGAACAGCATTCTCACATAGGTGTTCCTTTTGTCCAGGTGGGAAAGGGCAGTGTGGAGTGCAATTGAGATGGCATCCTCTGTGGATCTGTTGGAGCAATATGCGAATTGGAGTGGGTCTAGGGTTTCCGGGATAATAGTGTTGATGTGAGCAACGACCAGCTATTCAAAGTACTTCATGGCTACCGACGTGAGTGCTATGGGGCCGTAGTCATTTAGGCAGGTTACCTTAGTGTTCTTGGGCACAGGGACTATCGTGGTCTGCTTGAAACATGTAGGTATTACAGACTCGGTCAGGGAGAGGTTGAAAATGTCAGTGAAGACACTTGCCAGTTGGTCCGCGCATGCTCTGAGTACACGTCCTGGTAATCCGTCTGGACCCGCGGCCTTGTGAATGTTGACCTGTTTAAAGGTCTTACTTTTTTTTTAGGGTTAAGGTTACACATTTTTTTTCTAGGGGGTAGATGAGCTTTAATAATGCAGATAGATTGTAACTTCCATCAATGTAATTGTCTGCATCACATCCAATCCCCCATATGTTTTTCCCCCCGCAAAAATATATATATATATATATATATACATACATACAGTGGGGAGAACAAGTATTTGATACACTGCCGATTTTGCAGGTTTTCCTACTTACAAAGCATGTAGAGGTCTGTAATTTTTATCATAGGTGCACTTCAACTGTGAGAGACTGAATCTAAAACAAAAATCCAGAAAATCACATTGTATGATTTTTAAGTAATTAATTTGCATTTTATTGCATGACATAAGTATTTGATCACCTACCAACCAGTAAGAATTCCGGCTCTCACAGACCTGTTCGTTTTTCTTTAAGAAGCCCTCCTGTTCTCCACTCAATACCTGTATTAACTGCACCTGTTTGAACTCCTGTATAAAAGACACCTGTCCACACACTCAATCAAACAGACTCCAACCTCTCCACAATGGCCAAGACCAGAGAGCTGTGTAAGGACATCAGGGATAAAATTGTAGACCTGCACAAGGCTGGGATGGGCTACAGGACAATAGGCAAGCAGCTTGGTGAGAAGGCAACAACTGTTGGCGCAATTATTAGAAAATGGAAGAAGTTCAAGATGACGGTCAATCACCCTCGGTCTGGGGCTCCATGCAAGATCTCACCTCGTGGGGCATCAATGATCATGAGGTAGGTGAGGGATCAGCCCAGAACTACACGGCAGGACCTGGTCAATGACCTGAAGAGAGCTGGGACAACAGTCTCAAAGAAAACAATTTTCCCGCTAGTAACACACTACGCCGTCATGGATAAAAATCCAGCAGCGCACGCAAGGTCCCCCTGCTCAAGCCAGCGCATGCCCAGTCCCGTCTGAAGTTTGCCAATGACCATCTGGATGATCCAGAGGAGGAATGGGAGAAGGTCATGTGGTCTGATGAGACAAAAATAGAGCTTTTTGGTCTAAACTCCACTCGCCGTGTTTGGAGGAAGAAGAAGGATGAGTACAACCCCAAGAACACCATCCCAACCATGAAGCATGGAGGTGGAAACATCATTCTTTGGGGATCCTTTTCTGCAAAGGGGACAGGACGACTGCACCGTATTGAGGGGAGGATGGATGGGGCCATGTATCGCGAGATCTTGGCCAACAACCTCCTTCCCTCAGTAAGAGCATTGAAGATGGAGTCGTGGCTGGGTCTTCCAGCATGACAACGACCCGAAACACACAGCCAGGGCAACTAAGGAGTGGCTCCGTAGAAGCATCTCAAGGTCCTGGAGTGGCCTAGCCAGTCTCCAGGCCTGAACCCAATAGAAAATCTTTGGAGGGAGCTGAAAGTCCGTATTGCCCAGCGACAGCCCCGAAACCTGAAGGATCTGGAGAAGGTCTGTATGGAGGAGTGGGCCAAAATCCCTGCTGCAGTGTGTGCAAACCTGGTCAAGACCTACAGGAAACGTATTATCTCTGTAATTGCAAACAAAGGTTTTTGTACCAAATATTAAGTTCTTCTTTTCTGATGTATCAAATACTTATGTCATGCAATAAAATGCAAATTAATTACTTAAAAATCATACAATGTGATTTTCTAGATTATTGTTTTAGATTCCGTCTCTCACAGTTGAAGTGTACCTATGATAAAAATTAAGTAGGAAAACCTGCAAAATCGGCAGTGTATCAAATACTTGTTCTCCCCACTGTATATACATACATATAAACATACATATATATATAAATACATATATACTGTATATATACATATCCTTTTAAAAATTAATTTCCTTTATTACTTTCCAACACCACCACCCCTCCCCTAATTGGAGTAAACTAGTGAACAACAATGCTTAGGCCTCTACTTCCAGCTTATACATACTATATACATTTTATGGACACAGTCAATTTTACAATAATTCAATTTTGTTTGTTTTTACTCCTGAACTTCCTCTACCCTCAACCTCTTCGATCGTTTTCATGATGTCCATCCGGTTTGCCTCTACATGCAATATCCCCCAAACTGTGCTCTTTTTCACAAAAGTTCTCAACCTATATACTTATTATGGGCACAGTATGTTTTACATTAGTTATTTTGTTGTTATTAGCTGTTATTAGTCCCAACCTTCAGCTCCTTTCAACCCCTCCCATCTATCTCTTAACACCATCCATATTGGATTTCTACTTTCCATATATTTCTGAACTGTACTGTGACGTTTCACAAAAGTTCTGAATCGTTCTATTCTCATTGTTTCTACAGATTGTAAATTGAAAATAAACATTTTTGCTAAAAGTATTATTATATTATTGATCGATTGACTATGACTTTTCAGATCACCCAGTAGTGCTATCTGTTAGCTCCAGGTAAATATTGCAATCCTTCAGCCATTCCTGGACCTGTGACCAAAAACAAGCTACAAATGGACAGTACCAAAACAAATGATCTAATGATTCTGTCTCTTCGCAGCAAAATCTGCAGAGCTGGGAAGATTGTATCTCCCATATACATAACATTCTATTGGTTGCAAGAATTTTGTATAATAATGTAAATAAAAAAATTATAAGTTTTGAATCCGGCGTCGTTTTGCAGTTCATAAACCATTTGCCATGGAATCGGTATGTCAAAAATCTCTTCCCAACTATTTTGCAATCTATATGGGACGTCTGTCAATCCTTTGGTCCTTAAATGAAACTGATATACTTTTTTCTTTATCACAATTTTCTTTAACCAATTATGGTCTTTAATGCAGGGCCCCTTCCACTTTCCTCTTCCATTTTTGCGGTAATGCTGCAATTATTTGGTTGTAATTTTGGGTAGAGCAGACAATTCCATATGTTTTGTTCGCTGCATGTGCGACATAACTCCACCAGTTCTACCTATGATATCATTTACGAAGATTATACAATTTTTAAACATTTTGTCAAATTATTTTGTTTTTTTTATCAATTAGTATATTTGAGTTTAACCACAATACTTGTTGCATTATTTGTTTCTGGAGGATTAAATTGAAATTGCAACCAACTTTCTATGGCTTGTTTTAGAAATAGTGATATTTGGGAGATGATTTCCTTTTCAAATAACTGCAAGTGAGAGGTTGTAATCTGAATAAAGGGAAAAAAGCCATTCTTGAACATTGGGTGAGACAATCTTACTAATTTGCTAGAGAACCAGTTCGGATTTAAGTATAACTTTTGTATGATCGAAGCTTTTAGTGATAGGTCTAATGCTTTAATATTTAATAATTTCTGTCCTCCGAATTCATATTCATTATATAAATAGGCCCGCTTAATTTTGTTTGGCTTGCCGTTCCAAATAAAATGGAATTCTTTTTTCGCATATAATTAAAAAAACGTTTCGCTAGGCGTAGGCAAGACCAAAAGGACTTGCTCACATCGGCCATGGAGAGCGTGATCACACAGTCGTCCGGAACAGCTGGTGCTCTCATGCATGCTTTAGTGTTGTTTGTCTCGAAGCGAGCATAAAGGGCTTTAGCCCGTCTGGTAGGCTCGCGTCACTGGGCAGCTCGCGGCTGGGTTTCCCTTTGTAGTCTGTAATAGTTTACAAGTCCTAAGTCCTGCCACATCCGGCGAGCGTCAGAGCCGGTGTAGTAGGATTCAATCTTAGTCCTGTATTGACGCTTTGCCTGTTTGATGGTTCGTCTGAGGGAATAGCGGGATTTCTTATTAGTGTCCCGCTTCTTGAAAGCGGCAGCTCTAGCCTATAGCTCGGTGCGGATGTTGCCTGTAATCCATGGTTTCCGGTTGGGATATGTACGTACGGTCACTGTGGGGACGACTTCGTCAATGCACTTATTGATGAAGCCGGTCACTGAGGTGGGATACTCCTCAATGCCATTGGATGAATCCCGGAACATATTCCAGTCTGTGCTAGCAAAACAGCCCTGTAACCTATCATCTGCGTCATCTGACCACTTCCATATTGAGCGAGTCACTGGTACTTCCTGCTTTAGTTTTTGCTTGTAAACAGGAATCAGGAGGATATAATTATGGTCAGATTTGCCAAATGGAGGGTGAGGGAGAGCATTGCATGCATCTCTGTGTGTGGAGTAAAGGTGGTCTAGAGTTTTTTTTCCTCTGGTTGCACATGTGACATGCTGGTAGAAATGAGGTAAAACAGATTTAAGTTTGCCTGCATTAAAGTCCCCGGCCACTAGCAGTGACCCTTCTGGATGAGCATTTTTGTTTGTTTGCTTATGGCCTTCTACAGCTCGTTGAGTGCGGTCTTAGTGCCAGCATCGGTTTGTGGTGGTAAATTGACGGCTACGAAAAATATAGATGAAAACTCTCTTGGTAGATAGTGTGGTCTACAGCTTATCATGAGGTACTCTACCTCAGGCGAGCAATACCTCGAGAATTCCTTAATATTAGACATCGCACACCAGCTGTTATTGACAAATAGACACACACCCCCACCCCTCGTCTTACCGGAAGTAGCAGTTCTGTCCTGCCGATGAACGGAAAACCCAGCCAACTGTATATTATCCGTGTCGTTGTTCAGCCACGACTCGGTGAAACATAAGATATTACTGTTTTTAATGTCCCGTTGGTATGATAGTCTCGAACGGAGCTCATCAAGTTTATTCTCCAGTGATTGCACGTTGGCCAATAGAACGGATGGTAGAGGCGGGTTACCCACTTGCCAAATTCTCACAAGGCACCCCGATCTCCACCCCCTGTACCTCCGTCTTTTCTTCACGCGAATGACGGGGATTTGGGCCTGATCTCGGAGAAACAGTATATCCTTCGCGTCGAACTCATCAAATAAAAAATCTTTGTCCCGTTGGAGGTGAGTAATCGCTGTTCTGACATCCAGAAGCTATTTTCGGTCATAAGAGACAATAGCAGCAACATTATGCACAAAATAAGTTACAAACAATGCGAAAAAACACACAAAATAGCACAGTTGGTTAGGAGCCCGTAAAACGGCAGCCATCCCCTCCGGCGCCATTGGATTCATTGGAATCTGTGCCAGCATAGAAGGATAGGCCAACAAGTAATATATGTTTCAGTAAGGTTGGCTTCTTAGCGTTCACAGGAATGGTTATCAACTGTACTGCAGAAATGGAACATAAATCACAGAAAATAGATGTTGTGGTGGCAGCTGCAGAGAAGTGCTTGGGGGTACGAGATTTACATTTATGCAGTACCAGTCAAAAGTTTGGACACACCTACTCATTCAAGGGTTTTTCTTTATTTTTACTATTTTCTACATTGTAGAATAATAGTGAAGACATCAAAACTATGAAATAACACATATGGAATCATGTAGTAACCAAAAAAGTGTTAAACAAATCAAAATATATTTTCTACTTGAGATTCTTCAAATAGCCACCCATTGTCTTGATGACAGCTTTGCACACTATTGGCATTCTCTCAACCAGCTATACCTGGAATGCTTTTCCAACAGTCTTGAATTAGTTCTCACATACAGTGGCTTGCGAAAGTATTCACCCCCCTTGGCATTTTTCCTATTTTGTTGCCTTACAACCTGGAATTAAAATTGATTTTGGGGGGGTTTGTATCATTTGATTTACACAACATGCCTACCAGTTTGAAGATGCAAAATACATTTTTTGAGAAACAAACAAGACATAAGACAAAAAAACAGAAGACTTGAGCGTGCATAACTATTCACTCCCCCCCCTTGCAATTACAGCTGCAAGTCTCTTGGGGTATGTCTCTATAAGCTTGGCACATCTAGCCAATGGGATTTTTGCCCATTCTTCAAGGCAAAACTGCTCCAGCTCCTTCAAGTTGGATGGGTTCCACTGGTGTACAGCAATCTTTAAGCCATACCACAGATTCTCAATTGGATTGAGGTCTGGGATTTGACTAGGCCATTCCAAGACATTTAGATGTTTCCCCTTAAACCACTCAAGTGTTGCTTTAGCAGTATGCTTAGGGTCATTGTCCTGCTGGAAGGTGAACCTCCGTCCCAGTCTCAAATCTCTGGAAGACTGAAACAGGTCTCCCTCAAGAATTTCCCTGTATTTAGCACCATCCATCATTCCTTCAATTCTGACCAGTTTCCCAGTCCCTGCCGATGAAAAACATCCCCACAGCATGATGCTGCCACAACCATGCTTCACTGTGGGGATGGTGTTCTCGGGGTGATGAGAGGTGTTGGGTTTGCGCCAGACATAGCGTTTTGCTTGATGGCCAAAAAGCTCAATTTTAGTCTCATCTGACCAGAGTACCTTCTTCCATATGTTTGGGGAGTCTCCCACATGCCTTTTGGCGAAAACCAAACGTGTTTGCTTATTTTTTTCTTTAAGAAATTGCTTTTTTTCTGGCCACTCTTCCATAAAGCCCAGCTCTGTGAAGTGTACGGCTTAAAGTGGTCCTATGGACAGATACTCCAATCTCCTCTTTGGAGCTTTGCAGCTCCTTCAGGGTTATCTTTGGTCTCTTTGTTGCCGCTCTGATTAATGCCCTCCTTGACTGGTCCGTGAGTTTTGGTGGGCGGCCCTCTCTTGGCAGGTTTGTTGTGGTGCCATATTCTTTCTATTTTTTAATAATGGATTTAATGGTGCTCCGTGGGATGTTCAAAGTTTCGGATATTGTTATATAACCCAAACCTGATCTGTACTTCTCCACAACTTTGTCCCTGACCTCTTTGGAGAGCTCCTTGGTCTTCATGGTGCCACTTGCTTGGTGGTGCACCTTGCTTAGTGGTGTTGCAGACTCTGGGGCCTTTCAGAACAGGTGTATATATACTGAGATCATGTGACAGATCATGTGACACTTAGACTGCACACAGGTGGACTTTATTTAACTAATTATGTGACTTCTAAAGGTAATTGGCTGCACCAGATCATATTTAGGGGCTTCATAGCAAAGGGGGTGAATACATATGCACACAACACTTTTCCGTCAGTTATCTTTTTAGAATTTTTTTGAAATAAGTTATGTTTTTCCTTTCACTTCACCAATTTGGACTATTTTGTGTATGTCCATTACATGAAATCTAAATAAAAATCCATTTAAATTACAGGTTGTTGTAATGATTACTCCAGGAGTAAAAGGTGTAGATTCACGCGCAGAGTGCAGCAGGTGTTTATTTCGTCCTTCGCAGAAGGCAGGAATCGTTGTCACAGGCAGGCAATGGTCATACACAGGTAGGCAAACAGGCAGGTGACTCAAAACTAGGACTGAAGACTATAACTGGTTCTCACAAACGAGCTAGGAAAAGGCTTAGTAGAGTGAAAATGAACAATACCTCACAAGGCACAAACAGAATGACCTGAACTAAATAAAGGAGCTGATGAGACCAGGTGAGTAACTAACACAGGTGAAATCCATTAACAATAATGAAAGACAGGGCTACGTCCAAGAACACAAAGAAACAGGGCTACGTTCAAGAACACAAGGTTGACTAAGAAAATAATTACAGAACCTTACAGTACCCCCCCCCTCCCCCCCCAGTTGAGACTGGAGGATGAAGAGGACTGTAGGTGACCGGTTTTAACAGAGACACATGGAAGGACGAGGAGATTTTATGCTGACTGGGTAACTGGAGGCGGTACGTGACAGGGTTGATGCGATGAGTTATCTTGAAGGGACCAATGAAGCGAGGACAGAACTTTTTGCAGGGGAGGTGGAGACGGATGTCTCTGGTAGAGAGCCACACACGCTGTCCGGGGTGAAAGAGTGGTATAGGTCGGCGGCGTCTGTCGGCAAAGCGTTTCTGGGTATTAGAGGCTTCCTGCAGATGCCTGTGAGCGGTCTCCAATAACCACTCACTATGCCGAAACCAGTCGTCGACAGCTGGGACAGTACCAGTACGGAGTAAGGCGGAGGGATGAATGCGGAGGATAACTTCCTGGAGAAGAAGGCACAGGGATGTGATTTTGGAGGTGTTCCCACCCGCTGAGAGAGTATGGCTCCTAAACCTACTTCGGAGGCATCCACCTCCAGGGTGAAAGGAAGGGTCGGATCAGGTTGGCGTAGGACAGGAGATGAGGTGAAGAGGCGTTTCAAGTTGTTGAAAGCAGTCAGGGTGGTATCAGTCCCATTGAAGGTTCCGGGTCTTTTGGCTGGTAAGGGCAGTGAGGGGAGCGGCAGTAGAACTGAAGTTCCGAATGAACCGGCGATAGAAGTTGGAGAACCCAATGAAACGTTGGAGTTCCTTAACGGTGGTGGGTTTGGGCCAGTTACTGACGGCGGTGACTTTGTTCTCATCCATGCTGACCCCTCCAGTTGTCAGTACGAAACCGAGGAAGTTTACTGAGGTTACATGGAAGGTGCTCTTTTCTGCCTTCACATAAAGGTTATGGTCAAGGAGCTGTTGAAGAACCCTTTGTACATGCTGTATGTGTTCCTTCAGGGAGTGGGAGTAAATCAGGATGTCATCGATGTAGACGATGAGAAAGCGGTTGATCATATCCTGGAAAACCTTGTTCATAAAGGATTGGAAGACGGCGGGGCGTTAGTAAGGCCGTAGGGCATGACCAGGTATTCGTAGTGTCCTCGTGCGGTGATAAAGGCCGTCTTCCATTCGTTGCCTTCACGTATACGGACAAGGTTATATGCACTTCGCAGGTCGGGTTTTGTATAGATGTTGGCGCGGCCCACTTGTTCAAGGGTCGCTGTGATCAGAGGAAGAGGGAAATGGTTCTTGACCGTGACATCATTCAGGGAACGGTAATCAATACATGGACGGAGACCACCGTCCTTTTTTCCAATGAAGAAGAAGCTGGACGCAGCCGGGGAAGAAGAAGGACGAATGAAACCGTTTTCGAGTGCTTCATAAATGTAGTTCTCCATCGCCTCATTTTCCGGGATAGATAGGGGGTAAACACGGCCCTTCGGTGTGGACACTCTAGGCAGTAAGTCAATAGCACAGTCCCCTGTGTGATGTGGTGGCAGAGTGGAGGCCTTGATTTAGCTGAAGACATTGCTGTACTTGGGTGTATTCAGGAGTTATGGTGGGTGGCACTGCAGAGGAAGAGTCCTCAATCGTGGTGGCTCTGCAGGGTAGGCTGAGACAACTGGTGAAGCAGGTAGAAGACCAGGACAGTAGTTCACCTTGTCGCCACGAGATGGCAGGGTCGTGACGACAAAGCCAGTGGTGTCCGAGAATGAGTGGCTGTTTGGGGATGAGAGTTCCATGAGTTGAATGGTTTTGGTGTGGAAGACTCCAATCTGGAGGGTGACGCTCTGTGTCAGGTGCGTAACGAAGCCCGAGTCCAATGGCTGCCCGTCCAGGGTGTTAATCCTTAAGGGAGGGCTGACAGGTGTTAGATCAATGTCAAGCTCTTGTACTAGCTGGTGATCGATAAAATTACCTGCTGCTCCCGAATATATCAAGCCCTCTACGTACTTAGTAACCCCCTTCACGGTTATCAATACTGGGATGGAGAATTGCTTCTGGGAGATATTTAGCAATAAGGACACGCCTACCTGCATGGCAGCGGAGGGACCCTTCTCATCTCTCCGTGGGGGGCAAACAGGGCAATGGCTGAGTAGATGATCTTTCCCTCCACAGTATAGGCAGAGCCCTTCTTGGATCCGCCTTTGACGTTCGATACACGGGAGAGGAGCATGGCCCAACTGCATGGGCTCTGGAAGACTCGGACGGGATGACGGAATCATGGAAAGAGAAGGTTTCGGATTCCTGGGTGGCAGAGTTCTTCGGCGGTCGGCGATGAGGTGGTCGATGGAGATGGACATACGAATGTATTGATTTAAATCCTGAAGGTCACCTCTACAGGCCAGCAACGCCTGAAGTTCCCTGTTGAGCCCTCTTCAGGTAGACGGTAAGTAAAGCAGCCTCACTCCATCCACTCCCTGCAGCCATGGTGCGGAACTCGAGGGCATACTCGGCAGCTGAATTGCGTCCTTGTTGAAGTTCTATGAGGAGGTCTCCTATAGGACGACCGGAAGGAGAGTGATCGAATACCTCTTTGAAGACTGTGTGGAAATGGGTCTCGGATCCGAGTTCTGTGCTGTTGGCAATCCATATGGCGGTGGCCCAATTCAGGGCTTTGCCTGTGAGTAGAGACACAACAAAATCCACCCTGCTCTTGTCGGTGGCGAAGTTAGTGGGGTTGTGCTCAATGTATTTACTGCATTGCATCAGACATCCTTGACATTTCCCAGGTGAACCGTCATATTTTCCAGGCATGGATATGAATGAACGATATGGATACAATACCTGGCTTCGGAGGAGTAGGGATAGGCTGGCGGAGAAGATGGCAGATTTCCTCCATACACTCCTCTTGCTGTGTTAGGCGCCGCCGTTGCTCCGCTGAATCCATTCCGTTTTTGTTTTTTTTGGGGGGGTGAAGTATTCTGTAATTAATACTCAGGGAGAAAAAGCTGTACATTCACACGCAGAGCGCGGCAGGTGTTTATTTCACCGGAATCGTGGTCACCTGCAGGCAATGGTCATACACAGGTAGGCAAACAGGCAGGTGAATCAAAACTAGGACTGAAGACTATAACTGGTTCTCACAAACGAGCTAGGAAAAGGCTTAGTAGAGTCAAAACGAACAATACCTCACAAGGCACAAACAGAATGACCTGAACTAAATAAAGGAGCTGATGAGACCAGGTGAGTAACTAACACAGGTGAAATCCATGAACAAAAATGAAAGACAGGGCTACATTCAAGAACACAAAGAAACAGGGCTACGCTCAAGAACATAGGGTTATCTAAGAAAATAAATACAGAACCTTACAGTTGTAATGCAACAAAATAGGATAAACGCCAAGAGGGATGCATACTTTTGCAAGGCACTGTATGCTGCTTGTGGAGGCCAGGTCATCTGATGCAGCACTCCATCACTCTCCTTCTTGGTAAAATAGGTGGTTGGGTCATTGTCCTGTTGAAAAACAAATGATAGTCCCACTAAGCCCAAACCAGATGCGATGGGGTATCGTTGCAGAATGCTGTGGTAGCCATGCTGGTTAAGTGTGCCTTGAATTCTAAATAAATCACAGACAGTGTCACCAGCAAAGCACCCCCACACCATAACACCTCCTCCTCCATGCTTTACGGTGGGAAATACACATGCAGAGATCATCCGTTCACCACACCGCGTCTCACAAAGACACGGTGGTTGGAACCAAAAATATCAAATTTCAACTCCAAACCAAAGGATACATTTCCACTGGTCTAATGTCCATTGCTCGTGTTTCTTGGCCCTAGCAGGTCTCTTCTTCTTATTGGTGTCCTTTAGTAGTGGTTTCTTTGCAGCAATTCGACCATGAAGGCCTGATTCACACAGTCCCCTCTGAACAGATGTTGAGATGTGTCTGTGACTTGAACTCTGTGAAGCATTTATTTGGGCTGCAATTTCTGAGGTTGGTAACTCTAATGAACTTATCCTCTGCAGCAGAGGTAAATCTGGTTCTTCCATTCCTGTGGTGGTCCTCATGAGAGCACGTTTCATCATAGCGCTTGATGTTTTTGCAACTGCACTTGAAGAAACTTTCAAAGTTCTTGAAATGTTCCGTATTGACTGACCTTCATGTCTTAAAGTAATGATGGGACTGTCGTTTCTCTTTGCTTATTTGGGTTGTTCTTGTCATAATATGGACTTGTCTTTTACTAAATAGGGCTATCTACTGTATACCCCCCCTACCTTGTCACAACACAACTGATTGGCTCAAACACATTAAGAAGGAAATAAATTCCACAAACTAACTTTTAAGAAGGCACACCTGTTAATTAAAATGCATTCCAGGTGACTACCTCATGAAGCTGGTTGAGAGAATGCCAAGAGTGTGCAAAGCTGTCAACAAGGCAAAGGGTGCCTATTTGAAGAATCTACATGATTCCATATGTGTTATTTCATAGTTTTGATGTCTTCACTATTATTCTACAATGTAGAAAATAGTAAAAATTAAGAAAAACCCTTGAATGAGTAGATGTGTCCAAACTTTTGACTGGTAGTGTATATATACATATAAATATATGTATATAAATAAATATATATATATATATAAGTATAAATATAAATGTATGTAATTTTGTGAGAGAGAGAGAGAGAGAGAGAGAGAGAGAGAGAGAGAGAGATAGAGAGAGAGAGAGAGAGAGAGATTCAACATCTAACTCATACAGACAGAGTCCAAAAAGAAAGTCTTTATCAACCCTGGTCAACTGTAGGAGAGGTGAGACTAGAGAACAAATCATGTTGGGACAGGGATGTTACGTGTTGCTTTGCAATGAGGACAGTTACATCACTGTAGAAGAAAGGAAAGAGGGGGAGGAGGAAGTGGGGAGTGGCTGTTCAATCGGGTGAGCCATCCACATCTCCCATCTCCCGTCACTGGATCAGGGAGTTAAAAATCCCTTGTGGGAGTGAGAGAAGGAGTTAAGGCATTTAAAACTTTGAACAGATGTTTCTTTAAGCCCTATCTATTGCATATGGGGACTTTAGAATGCTGACTGACAGCTGTCCACAAAGATGCATACAGTACAGCAATGCAGATTTTCCTGTTTCTTATTCCTCCAATAATTATGCATCACAATGTGATGTTTCAGATGAATTAGCATATCTAGCTCCTAAGGAAAAGAATAAAGCTACTGTACAGCAATGTACAGATTTAGCTGTTTTCAATGATTTTGCAGCAAAACATCCATATTTACAACACAACATGGTGTTTTAAGAATCAGATCACATAGCTTAGGAAAAGACCAAACTACCATGTACTGTACAGCAGCAAATAGATTTAGCTGTCCAATAATGATGCATCACAACATGCATATAGACCTATACAACACCACATTTCATTTCAGATCACTTAGCTTATAGCTCCTTTGTAAAAAAACAAAAACAATTAGACCTACTGTCCGTCTGGTGAGAGGAGATGTGAGGAGTGAAAAAGTGACACTGGCCCTGCGGTGTCATAATTAAACCTGACAGTCAAGACTTTGTGGGACTGTCAACGTGATATTTTACCCCCTGCTTCATTATCTATTAATGATTCTCCTGAGGTGCTTTTCTCCGAAACTAACTACAGGTTCTAAAACATTTCTGGTTCTACTGGTGGAGAGAGAGAGACAGAGAGACAGAGAGAGAGACAGAGAGAGAGAGAGAGAGAGAGAGAGAGAGAGAGAGAGAGAGACAGAGACAGAGACAGACAGAGAGACAGAGAGAGAGAGAGAGAGAGAGACAGAGAGAGACAGAGAGAGACAGAGAGAGAGAGAGAGAGAGAGAGAGAGAGAGAGAGACAGAGAGAGCAGAGAGAGAGAGAGAGAGAGACAGAGAGAGAGAGAGAGAGATAGAGAGATAGAGAGATAGAGAGATAGAGAGAGAGAGAGAGAGAGAGAGAGAGAGAGAGAGAGAGAGAGAGAGAGAGAGAGAGAGAGAGAGAGAGAGAGAGAGAGAGAGAGAGAGAGAGAGAGAACGGTAGCAGTGTAGAGTTTTACAGCTACAGGTTGTTAACAGACAGATAGACAGTCTGTGTTGCTGTAGACAGGTGGCATGCAGGAGACTAGACTAAATCTACACCTATAAATGAGGGGGAAAGTACTGTAAAAGAGAAGCTATGTAAAGAGAAATGATGGTGCCGCTTAAAGTTAATAAGAGTTACACGGCTGCTTCACGTCTAATACCCAGGTATATCAGGATAAAAGGAGTATTCACTGTTTTCCGTTAAGGAGTTTGAAAGAATCAAAGCAATGGCATTGAGAGCAGCTATCTCTGGGCAGAAAGATAGACTAGTACTGTCGGCCTTGGAGGGATGTCAATTCAATTCAATTCAATTCAAAGGGTTTTATTGTATGGGAAACATATGTTTACATTGCCAAAGCAAGTGAAATTTGTTACAGTTAACAGTACACTCATAAAATTTCCAGAGGAATAGAGACATTTCAAATGTCATAATATGGCTATATACAGTGTTATAACGATGTGTCATAACAAAAGGTAAAATAAATCAACATAAATATGGGTTGTATTTACAATGGTGTTTGTTCTTCACTATTTGCCCTTTTCTTGCGGCAACAGGTCACAAATCTTGCTGCTGTGATGGCACACTGTGGTATTTCACCCAATAGATATGGGAGTTTATCAAAATTGGGTTTGTTTTCGAATTCTTTGTGGGTCTTTGTAATCTGAGGGAAATATGTGTCTCTAATATGGTCATACATTTGGCAGGAAGTTAGGAAGTGCAGCTCAGTTTCCACCTCATTTTGTGGGCAGTGTGCACATTGCCTGTCTTCTCTTGAGAGCCAGGTCTGCCTACGGTGGCCTTTCTCAATAGCAAGGCTATGCTCACTGAGTCTATACATAGTCAAAGCTTTCCTTAAGTTTGGGTCAGTCACAGTGGTCAGGTATTCTGCCACTGTGTACTCTCTGTTTAGGGCCAAATAGCATTCTAGTTTGCTCTGTTAATTCTCTCCAATGTGTCAAGTAATTATCTTTTTGTTTTCTCATGATTTGGTTGGGTCTAATAATGTCTCTCTCTCTCCATGAGACGAGACAAGGTTGATATCAACTGACACAGTCACACAATGAGCTACTGTTAAAATGACTCTTTCTCTCTCCAGAGGACAAAAGATAGGGATGAGGTCGGGAAGAGGGGTTGTGTACATTAGCGTCATAAAAACAGTGATTAACCTTCTCTTTCTTCCCAGAGACAATGACAGGGTTTATCAGAGCCTGCCTTAATGGGATGCATTGTGATGAGCCATAAACATTATGCCTCTGAGAAATGTCAGGATTGGAGTCACACACACACACAGAACCTTTGATATGCAGATTCTGTACTAACCCGTCACCTTTCCTTTCCTAACCACGAAAATGTGTTATCGTTCCTTTAACAGTGGAAGCAGAACAACATTCTAACTGATAATAATCAACCTGCAGGAAAGTTTTTAGCTTTTATAATAAATGTTTCTGGGGCCTCTTGAGTGGCGCAGTGACTGCATCGCAGTGTTGCGGCGTCACTACAGCCTAGGGTTTGATCCCAGGCTGTGTCATTACCAGCCGTGACCAGGAGTCCCATAGGGCGGCCCAGCGTTGTCCGGGTTACGGGAGGGTTTGTCCGGGGGGGCTTTACTTGGCTCATCGCGCTCTAGCGATGGTGCAGCTGGCTTCCGGGTTAAGCGAGCGGTTGTTAAGAAGCGCGGTTTGGCAGGTCATGTCTTGGAGTACGCATGACACTCGCCTCTCCCGAATCATGAAAAAGGGGGTAAAAAAATTACTATAAAAAATAATATTTCTAAGGCTTAAACACTCACAGCATGGAAGCTGTCAGTAATGCATGGATTGCAGAGCTACCTATCACTGAATGTAACACAGAAAGCTTTGTTTTCTCCATAAACCCAGCCTGTCCAAAATCGTCAGGGGTCTGGTGAGGAGAAACACTGGGCTGAGAAGTGTTCATTTATAATGATGAGACTCAGCGATGCTACACAATGCTGAGCAGAGGAGAGCAGAGAGGAGAGGAGAGGAGAGGAGAGGAGAGGAGAGGAGAGGAGAGGAGAGGAGAGGAGAGGAGAGGAGAGGAGAGGAGAGGAAGGCACAGCATGCAAGACACTTCAAATTCATATTGTAAACAACAATAAAAATCAGAAGCTAAATAAACACAGCAAACAACATCTTACATTCAAATCAAATCAAATCAAATTTTATTTGCCACATGCGCCGAATACCTTACAGTGAAATGCAAATAGTCCGCGTCGCCATGATTAGCTATTCAGGAGTCTTATGGCTTGGGGGTAGAAGCTGTTAAGAAGCCTTTTTGGACCTAGACTTGGTCAATAGCACTATTGTTTTAACACATTGTGTATAGCGATTAACCCACAAAGCCAGTAACAAGGACAGTATTGTGCATGCCCACATTGTGTCACTGGCATCCTATTTGTACAGTAACCCATATCGACCCTTTGCATTGGCAAGTAGGGCACTATACATTAACAGGCCTACATATCAGATCACTGTAGGGTTAAACATGATGGCTGAGAGTAGGAGGAGGTCACTACACACCCCCTCAGGGTTAAACATGATGGCTGAGAGTAGGAGGAGGTCACTACACACCCCTTCAGGGTTAAACATGATGGCTGTGAGTAGGAGGAGGTCACTACACACCCCTTCAGGGTTAAACATGATGGCTGAGAGTAGGAGGTCACTACACACCCCTTCAGGGTTAAACATGATGGCTGAGAGTAGGAGGAGGTCACTACACACCCCTTCAGGGTTAAACATGATGGCTGAGAGTAGTAGGAGGTCACTACACACCCCTTCAGGGTTAAACATGATGGCTGAGAGTAGGAGGAGGTCACTACACACCCCCTCAGGGTTAAACATGATGGCTGAGAGTAGGAGGAGGTCACTACACACCCCCTCAGGGTTAAACATGATGGCTGAGAGTAGGAAGAGGTCACTACACACCCCTTCAGGGTTAAACATGATGGTGTTTGGTAAATCCTCTGACTGTACAGTGTCACTGTGTATAGGGACTGTGTGTACGAACTGTGTGTATGAACTGTGTGTACGGACTGTGTGTGTGTGTGCGTGTGTGCGTGCGTGTACTTGTGTGCATGCCTGTGTACGTGTGTGAGTGTGTGTGTGTGTGCATTCCTGTGTGTGTGTGTGTGTGTGTGTGTGTGTGTGTGTGTGTGTGTGTGTGTGTGTGTGTGTGTGTGTGTATTTTACATTGCCTTTACAATGCGTTCATTAGACTAGCCTCCATAAACATATGTTAAGTCATTCAACATACACCCTGTTGAACTCAACAAAGCCCAGAGGACCCAATTACAGTATTACAACAGGGAAATTGTCAAAACATGATTAAACATTAGGGGGTAATTTGCTGAACCAGCTCACGGTGCTGTTGTATCACATGATCACACTGGGATCTTTACTGATTCATTATTCTGTTGTCTGACTCACTTCATCTCTGCTCCCATTAGGAACGCTGGCAACTGCTACTAAGACACTGATCTAAGGTCTGTTTTGTGTGTTTAATGGAGCTTTGAAGAGTGCAGCATTTTTTATTTTATTTTTTATTAATATTATTATTGTACCTTTATTTTACCAGGCAGGTCAATTAAAGGTGCCCTATGCAGAAATCGCTCTGCCATTTACAGGTTGCTAAATTCTAATAGTTTGCCTAATTTAAAAACAAGCAAGTATGGTGTAGAAAATCATTGTACCATCCAAACCGCTGTGAAATATATTTTCCTTAACCAAAAATAACGTATTTTCAGTTGTTTGAAACTGGTGTATAAACCCCAAAGAAAAAAGATGCAAAAAATTAACCTAAGAACAGGAAGCATAGAAATAGTGCACATAGAACAGATCTACAGCTTCCTAGACTTGTTTTCAATGGCCTGGGGAAGGCGCCCCCATCAAGCAATCACTGCCCTCTGTCACTTATGTCAGAAGATGACCTCTCGATCACCACAGATCTGGGATCAGATAACCATACAATAATCAGTATTTGTTCACCATAAAACAATCTGATGGGAAAACAATATCTGACCCTGAACCAGTGGTTAGAGGTGAAACATCTACTACAGTATACCAACATTCCCTAGCCTGAAGCTGTGTCAATATAGTAATCATAAAGTGTGAATTCTCCTCATTTTAAATCTGTCTCATATTCATCTCCTCTCAACCAGTTGTCCTGAGGCCAGTCATTCCTCTATAACAGTCAGTCACATCACAGTCAGGTTCAGAAGACCTAGTCAAATACCGTTATACTGTAAAACAGAGAGAACAAAGAGAGAGAGAGAGGGGGAGAGAGAGAGTGGGGAGAGAGAAATAATGTTTATATTGTATTAGAGATTAAAATAAAGAGAAGAGGTTATATTATTTTATATATTATATTATATGGTGAGAATGTTGAACGATAGTGTTAGTTTGATATCTCTCTCGAAGGCTGACAAAACAGAACTCGTTGTATTGTCATATGGCTGCATTGCCAAGCGGCCATCAAAGTGAATGAAAGACACTCTGTTCAGACACGTCTTGTTCAGTTCAGACATTTTTCTATCTCAATGCATTACATCGCCCTGAGCTCTGATGCTATTTGATAAAACCATTGTTTCACATCTCGCCCATTTTGATGAAATGTTGAAATGTTTTGTGTGAGTAATGATATGCCTACACATGCAGACATATCTCAGGGGAGTTATTTGGTATTGTTAATATATTGCCAAAAACAGTGAAAGATATTGCATGACAATCACGTCTCCTCCATTC
The DNA here is from genome assembly GCF_020615455.1 of Coregonus clupeaformis. NCBI lineage: Eukaryota > Metazoa > Chordata > Actinopteri > Salmoniformes > Salmonidae > Coregonus > Coregonus clupeaformis. Next base: position 75,684,335 of record NC_059192.1, read on the forward strand.
CCACAAACAGACGAGACGGAGAGATAGACAGACAGATAGACTGGCAGTCAGAATAATTATCGTTATAGAGGTAATGTTTACGCCCAATCTACCGCTCTATACCCAAACATATTCTGGAATCAGGCTAGAATCATGGTGAAATTGAGCTTATCGGTTAGGATTCCAGGCTAAACCACTAAGCCAGTGGACTAGACTGTACTGTGGGTGGCTCTACCTCATTGTGCAACTAAATAGGATGGATATATCATTTGTAAGGCACCCAACATGACAAGGCCCATGTTAAGGGTTGAATCATCAGACTTATTCACGCTGTGATGCCTGTTGCCTGAGTTGGGCTTTGAGGAAGCTGACTGGCCTGACTTATGCTCCAAATCACCTACTTTGAGAGAGAGAAAGAGAGAGAGAGAGAGAGAGAGAGAGAGAGAGAGAGAGAGAGAGAGAGAGAGAGAGAGAGAGAGAGAGAGAGAGAGAGAGAGAGAGAGAGAGAGAGAGAAAGAGAGAGAGAGAGAGAGACAAAGAGAGAGACAGACTGTATATATACATAATATGACATTTGAAATGTCTTTATTCTTTTGAAACTTCTGAGTGTAATGTTTACTGTTAATATTTATTGTTTATTTCACTTTTGTTTACTATCTACTTCACTTGCTTTGGCAATGTTAACACACGTTTCCCATGCCAATAAAGCCCTTAAATTGAATTGAATTGAATTGAGAGAGAGAGAGAGAGAGAGAGAGAGAGAGAGAGAGAGAGAGAGAGAGAGACAGATAAAGACAGATAAAGAGAGATAGAGAGAGAGACAGATAGAGATGGATAGAGAGAGACAGATAAAGAGACAGACAGAGACACAGAGACAGAGAGAGAGAGACAGTGAGAGAGATAGAGAGAGAGAGAGAGAGAGAGAGAGACAGAGACAGAGAGACAGACAGAGACAGAGAGAGAGAGAGAGAGAGAGAGAGAGAGAGAGAGACAGCGAGAGATAGAGAGAGAGAGAAAGCGAGAGATAGCGAGACAGAGAGAGACGGATAGAGAGAGACAGAAAGAGACGGATAGAGAGACACAGAGACAGAGAGAGTGAGACAGTGAGAGAGATAGAGAGAGAGAGCGAGAGAGACAGAGAGAGAGATATATATATATATATATATATAGAGAGAGAGAGACAGATAGAGAGAGAGAGAGAGAGAGAGAGAGAGAGAGACAGATAGAGAGAGACAGAGAGACAAAGAGAGAGAGAGAGAGAGAGAGAGAGAGAGAGAGAGAGAGAGAGAGAGAGAGAGAGAGAGAGAGAGAGAGAGAGAAAGAGAGAGACAAAGAGAGAGACAAAGAGAGAGACAGACAGATAGAGAGAGACATATACAGTGAGGGAAAAAAGTATTTGATCCCCTGCTGATTTTGTACGTTTGCCCACTGACAAAGAAATTATCAGTCTATAATTTTAATGGTAGGTTTATTTGAACAGTGAGAGACAGAATAACAACAACAAAAATCCAGAAAAAAGCATGTCAAAAATGTCATAACTTGATTTGCATTTTAATGAGGGAAATAAGTATTTCACCCCCTCTCAATCAGAAAGATTTCTGCGTCCCAGGTGTCTTTTATACAGGTAACGAGCTGAGATTAGGAGCACACTCTTAACACCTGTCCACAGAAGCAATCAATCAATCAGATTCCAAACTCTCCACCATGGCCAAGACCAGAGAGCTCTCCAAGAATGTCAGGGACAAGATTGTAGACCTACACAAGGCTGGAATGGGCTACAAGACCATCGCCAAGCAGCTTGGTGAGAAGGTGACAACAGTTGGTGCAATTATTCACAAATGGAAGAAACACAAAATAACTGTCAATCTCCCTCGGCCTGAGGCTCCATGCAAGATCTCATGAGAGAGACAGAGAGAGAGAGAGAGAGAGAGAGAGACAGAGAGAGAGACAGAGAGAGAGAGAGAGAGCAATTTTTGCAGCCAAATATGTGTCCTCCTGCCACAACCTGAGGGACAGCCAGTGAAAAGTGTAATGTAATGTCAATAATATTTCCTGTTTTGTTTTGGCTTTCATAGCATGTAATGTGTCTTCTCAGTCATGTTGAGATTGGTCAACTACTATTGCTTTAATGTATTGTTATTCTCATTAATATTGTTGTTGTAGTTGCTGTTAACGGTAATCCCATTTCCACTACTACTATTATTATTGCTTGTCACGGTTTCGGCCGAGGCTGCTCCTCCTCCTGGTTCGGGCAGGCTTTGGCGGTCGTCGTCCCCGGAGTACTAGCTGCCACCGATCTATGTTTCATGTTCGTTTGGTTTTGTCTTGATGTTGTACACCTGTGTCTAGTTAGTCCTCGTTAGTGTCCTATTTAGTTCTCGTTGTGTGTGTCTGTGTTTGTGTGTGATTGCTCTTCTGTTTTGGTGTTTGAGCTACGTACTTCCCTCCAGTGTTTGGAGAGGTTTTCGCACATGTTAGTACGCCGTTTGTTTGACGCCTGTGTGCGCCGTTATTTCGCCTCCGGGCTTATTGTGCTCATTTACTACGTGAATATTTCACTAAAGTCTTTTGGACTGAGCTTCTGCGTCCTGCGCTTGATTCCTGCACCACACCCACCTTCAGCACCCCTTGACAGAATCACACACCCATTGAATGGAATCAGCAGGATCAACAGTCACGCCTGAGTCGCTCGAGGAGCATGTCCGCGGCCAGGATGACCAGATACGACAACTGGGGACCGCTCTACAGGACGTCATCAACACCCTGCACCGATGGGAGGCCAGAGGGGTACCCACACCTCCACCTACCCTGCCAACCTCATCGGCCGGTCCACCAGTCCCAGGTCCGGAACCCAGGGGGATTCGGCTCTCGCTCCCGAGGGCGTATGACGGAACAGCTGCCGGGTGTCAGGGGTTCCTCCTGCAGGTGGAGCTCTACCTGGCCACTGTACACCCGGTGCCCTCGGGACACGAGAGCGTTTCCGCCCTCATCTCCTGTCTCACGGGCAAGGCGTTGGAATGGGCCAACGCCGAGTGGAGGAAGATGGACGCCACCACCATCTCCTACGCCGAGTTCTCCCGTCGCTTCAAGGCCGTGTTCGACCATCCACCTGAGGGCAAAGCGGCGGGGGAGCGTCTAGTCCACCTGAGACAGGGGAGGAGGAGCGCACAGGCGTTTGCGCTGGAGTTACGGACTCTAGCAGCGGACGCAGGGTGGAATGAACGGGCCCTCATCGACCATTTTCGATGTAGCCTACGGGAGGACGTTCAACGTGAGTTGGCCTGCAGGGATACCAATCTAACCTTCGACCAGTTGGTCGATATGTCCATCCGTCTGGACACCCTGCTGGCCACCCGTGGACGTCCCGAGGGGGGTCCGTCCATTCCGCCCTCCGGCGCCTCCGAGCCGAGCCCTATGGAGCTCGGGGGTGCCGGCGCTAGAGAAAGGAGGAGGAGGAGCCCGAGGGGGCCTGTCTCCTGCACCAAGTGCGGTCGTGGAGGGCACACTGCGGCCAGGTGCTGGGGAGGGTTCTCCGGGGAGAAGACAACAGGCCACGCACTGGGGAGCCCTCCCAGGTGAGTAGACGCCCCACTTACCCAGAGCTCTCTGTTGCGCACTTTTGTATACCTGTTTGTTTTCCACAGGTTGCACCTCATTCCCAGCATAAGGCGCTAGTAGATTCAGGCGCAGCTGGGAATTTTGTTGATCGAAAGTTTTGTTTAGATTTAGGGATCCCTCTCCTACCTGTTGACAAACCTTTTCCCGTTCATGCCTTAGATAGCCGCCCGTTGGGGTCGGGGTTGATTGGGGAGATCACAGCACCACTTAGGATGTGTGCGCAGGGGGGTCATGAAGAGACTATACAGGTGTATCTGATCGACTCTCCTGCGTACCCAGTGGTGCTGGGAATTCCCTGGTTAAGCACCCATAACCCTGCTATTTCGTGGCAACAGAGGGCTCTCGATGGGTGGTCTGCTCAGTGTGAGGGGCGATGTCTGGGTGTTTCCGTGGGGGCGACTTCGGTGGAAAGTCCAAACCAAGTGCCCGCACTGCACATTCCGCCTGAATATGGGGATTTAGCTCTCGTGTTTAGTAAAACTAGGGCGACGCAGTTGCGACCATGACGGAGTCATTGCATGGAGCGCGGTTTTTCACAAAACTGGATCTCAGGAGCGCGTATAACTTGGTGCGCATTAGGGAGGGCGACGAATGGAAAACAGCGTTTAGTACCACGTCAGGTCATTTCGAGTATCTCGTCATGCCATATGGGTTGATGAATGCTCCATCAGTCTTCCAATCCTTCGTAGATGACATTTTCCGGGATATGCAGGGGCAAGGGGTGGTCGTGTACATTGATGACATTCTGGTGTACTCGTCTACCCGAGCCGAGCATATAACCCTGGTGCGTCGTGTATTGAGGAGGCTGTTGGAGCACGACCTATATGTCAAGGCAGAGAAATGTCTGTTTTTCCAGGAGTCGGTCTCCTTTTTGGGTTATCGGTTGTCCGCGTCAGGGGTGAGAATGGAGGTGGATCGTGTGTCCGCTGTGCGTAATTGGCAAACCCCAACCACTGTCAAAGAGGTGCAGCAGTTCTTGGGCTTTGCGAATTACTACCAGAGGTTTATCCGGGGTTTTGGACAGGTGGCAGCTCCCATCACGTCCCTTCTGAAAGGGGGTCCGGTGCGCCTGCAGTGGTCAGCTGATGTGGACAGGGCCTTTAGGAGACTGAAGGACCTGTTTACGTCGGCTCCGGTGCTGGCGCATCCGGATCCCGCATTACCCTTTCAGGTTGAGGTGGACGCGTCTGAGGCTGGTATAGGGGCCGTTCTCTCTCAACGGTCCGGCACGCCACCTAAACTCCGCCCCTGTGCTTTTTACTCAAAAAAGCTCAGCCCGGCGGAGTGTAATTATGACGTCGGGGACAGGGAGCTGTTAGCTGTAGTTCAGGCCCTTAAGGTGTGGAGGCATTGGCTTGAGGGGGCTCAACACCCTTTCCTCATTTTGACTGACCATCGGAACCTGGAGTACATCCGGGCAGCGAGGAGACTGAACCCTCGCCAGGCTCGATGGAGTATGTTTCTCACCAGGTTCGTATTTAAAATCACGAACATCCCTGGGTCCCAGAATGGTAAGGCAGATGCGCTGTCCCGGCGGTATGACACGGAGGAGAGGTCCGTTGAGCCTACTCCCATACTACCGGAGTCTTGTCTTGTGGCACCGGTGGTGTGGGAGGTCGATGCCGAAATCGAGCGAGCGTTGCGTACCGACCCCAGCCCTCCACAGTGTCCTGAGGGTCGGAAGTACGTTCCGCTCGAGATTCGGGATCGACTCATTTACTGGGCTCACACGTCACCCTCCTCTGGACATCCGGGTATTGGCCGGACAGTGCATTGTCTTAGCACTAAATACTGGTGGCCCACGTTAGCCAGGGATGTGAGTGTTTATGTCTCCTCCTGCTCGGTGTGCGCCCAGTGTAAGGCGCCCAGACACCTGCCCAGGGGTAAGTTACAACCCCTGCCCGTTCCACAACGACCATGGTCCCACCTCTCGGTGGATTTTGTGACAGACCTTCCCCTCTCTCAGGGGAATACCACCATCCTGGTCGTTGTGGACCGGTTCTCTAAGGCCTGTCGTCTTCTCCCTATGTCGGGTCTGCCTACTGCCCTACAAACCGCAGAGGCCCTATTTACCCACGTCTTCCGGCATTACGGGGTACCCGAGGATATAGTGTCTGATCGAGGCCCCCAGTTTACCTCCCGAGTATGGAGAGCGTTCATGGAGCGGTTGGGGGTCTCGGTTAGCCTTACCTCAGGGTACCACCCGGAGAGTAACGGGCAGGTAGAACGTGTCAACCAGGATGTGGGTAGGTTTCTGAGGTCGTATTGCCAGGACCGGCCTGAGGAGTGGGCTCGGTACATTCCCTGGGCCGAGATGGCCCAGAACTCTCTCCGCCACTCCTCTACCAACCTAACCCCCTTCCAATGTGTGTTAGGTTACCAGCCGGTTCTGGCACCTTGGCAGCAGAGCCAGATCGAGGCCCCTGCGGTGGATGATTGGATGAGGCGCTCGGAGGAGACGTGGAACGCTGCCCACGTCCACCTGCAGCGGGCCATCCGTCGTCACAAGAAGAGCGCCGATCTCCACCGCAGTGAGGGGCCGGTGTACGCACCCGGAGATCGAGTCTGGCTCTCTACCAGAAACCTACCCCTCCGCCTGCCCTGCCGGAAGCTGGGTCGGCGGTTTGTGGGGCCTTTTAAAGTCCTGAGAAGATTGAACGAGGTGTGTTATAGGTTACATCTACCTGTTGAATATAAGAATATTAACCCCTCGTTCCATGTGTCTCTTCTCAGGCCGGTGGTAGCTGGTCCACTCCAGGAAGGTGAGATAGGAGTGACTCCTCAGCCCCCACTGGACATCGAGGGGGCTCCAGCGTACACCGTTCGGTCCATCTTGGACTCAAGACGCTGGATGGGGGGTCTCCAGTATCTCGTGGAGTGGGAGGGGTACGGCCCGGAGGAGCGGTGCTGGGTGCCGCGGAGGGACATCCTAGACCCATCTCTCCTGTCGGAGTTCCACCGGGACCATCCCGCGCGCCCTGCTCCGCGTCCTCCTGGTCGTCCCCGAGGCCGGGGTCGGCGCACGGCTGGAGCCGCGCATCAAGGGGGGGGTACTGTCACGGTTTCGGCCGAGGCTGCTCCTCCTCCTGGTTCGGGCAGGCTTCGGCGGTCGTCGTCCCCGGAGTACTAGCTGCCACCGATCTATGTTTCATGTTCGTTTGGTTTTGTCTTGATGTTGTACACCTGTGTCTAGTTAGTCCTCGTTAGTGTCCTATTTAGTTCTCGTTGTGTGTGTCTGTGTTTGTGTGTGATTGCTCTTCTGTTTTGGTGTTTGAGCTACGTACTTCCCTCCAGTGTTTGGAGAGGTTTTCGCACATGTTAGTGCGCCGTTTGTTTGACGCCTGTGTGCGCCGTTATTTCGCCTCCGGGCTTATTGTGCTCATTTACTACGTGAATATTTCACTAAAGTCTTTTGGACTGAGCTTCTGCGTCCTGCGCTTGATTCCTGCACCACACCCACCTTCAGCACCCCTTGACATTGCTGTTGGTCCCACCATTTTTGTTATATGTATACTTTGACAATGTAAGTAATTTTACTTGCCATGTCAATAAAGTCTATTGAATTGAATTGAATTGAGAGAGAGAGAGAGAGAGAGAGAGAGATAAAGAGAGACAGATAGAGACGGATAGAGAGAGACAGAAAGAGACAGATAGAGAGAGACAGAAAGAGACAGATAGAGAGACAGACAGACAGAGAGAGAGAGAGAGAGAGAGAGAGAGACAGAGAGAGGGAGAGAGAAAGAGAGAGAGAGACAGAGAGAGAGAGACACAGAGAGAGAGAGCGAGAGAGAGAGAGAGAGACAGAGAGAGGGAGAGAGAAAGAGAGAGACAGAGAAAGAGAGACAGAGAGAGAGAGAGAGAGAGAGAGAGAGAGAGAGAGGCATCAAAGCCAAAGGAACTGAATAATATAAAAAAATGCTATAGATGGAAGGAAAGTAGTGTTGAAACCTTCCAAAAAACAATTAGGCAACAACAAATTCAAATCCATTCTAGACAACTTCCTGGACAAAATGTTCCACTGTAATAGTGAAGGTGTAAACTTGGCAGTAGAAAACCTAAACAGTATATTTGACCTCTCAGCTTCACTATCAAATCAAAAAATCTCTAACAGAAAACCGAAGAAAAGTAACAACAGTGATAAATGGTTTGATGAAGAATGCAAAAACCTAAGAAAGAAATGGAGAAACCTATCCAACCAAAAACATAGAGACCCAGAAAACCTGAGCCTATGCCTTCACTATGGTGAATCACATACAGAAATACACTACGGAAAAAGAAGGAACAGCATGTCAGAAATCAGCTCAATGTAATTGAAGAATCCATAGACTCTAACCACTTCTGGGAAAATTGGAAAACACTAAACAAACAACAACATGAAGAGCTATCTATCCAAAACAGAGATGTATGGGTAAACCACTTCTCCAATTATTTTGGCCATATAACAGAGAACAAACAGCAAAAAAATATACATGATCAAATGCAAATTTTAGAATCAACTATTAAAGACTACCAGAACCCACTGGATTCTCCAATTACATTGAATGAACTACAGGACAAAATACAAACCCTCCAACCCCAAAAGGCCTGTGGTGTTGATGGTATCCTCAATGAAATGATAAAATATACAGACCACAAATTTCAATTAGCTATACTTAAACTCTTTAACATCATCCTTAGCTCTGGCATCTTCCCCAATATTTGGAACCAAGGACTGATCACCCCAATCCACAAAAGTGGAGACAAATTTGACCCCAATAACTACAGCGGGATATGCGTCAACAGCAACCTTGGGAAAATCCTCTGCATTATCATTAACAGCAGACTAGTTCATTTCCTCAGTGAAAACAATGTACTGAGCAAATGTCAAATTGGCTTTTTACCAAATTACCATACGACAGACCACGTATTCACCCTGCACACCCTAAATGACAAACAAACAAACCAAAACAAAGGCAAAATCTTCTCATGCTTTGTTGATTTCAAAAAAGCATTTGACTCAATTTGGCATGAGGGTCTGCTATACAAACTGATGGAAAGTGGGGTTGGGGGAAAAACATACAACATTATAAAATTAATGTACACAAACAACAAGTGTGCGGTTAAAATTGGCAAAAAACACACACATTTCTTTCCACAGGGCCGTGGGGTAAGACAGGGATGCAGTTTAACCCCACCCTCTTCAACATATATATCAACGAATTGGTGAGGGCACTAGAACAGTCTGCAGCACCTGGCCTCACCCTACTAGAATCTGAAGTCAAATGTCTACTGTTTGCTGATGATCTGGTGCTTCTGTCACCAACCAAGGAGGGCCTACAGAAGCACCTAGATCTTCTGCACAGATTCTGTCAGACCTGGGCCCTGACAGTAAATCTCAGTAAGACAAAAATAATGGTGTTCTAAAAAAGGTCCAGTTGCCAGGACCACAAATACAAATTCTATCTAGACACCGTTGCCCTAGAGCACACAAAAAACTATACATACCTCGGCCTAAACATCAGCGCTACAGGTAACTTCCACAAAGCTGTGAACGATCTGAGAGACAAGGCAAGAAGGGCCATCTATGCCATCAAAAGGAACATAAAACTTGACATACCAATTAGGATCTGGCTAAAAATACTTGAATCAGTTATAGAACCCATTGCCCTTCATGGTGGTGAGGTATGGGGTCCGCTCACCAACCAAGAATTCACAAAATGTGACAAACACCAAATTGAGACTCTGCATGCAGAATTCTGCAAAAATATCCTCAGTGTACAACATAAAACACCAAATAATGCATGCAGAGCAGAATTAGGCCAATACCAGCTAATTATCAAAATCCAGAAAAGAGCCGTTAAATTCTATAACCACTTAAAAGGAAGCGATTCCCAAACCTTCCATAACAAAGCCATCACCTACAGAGAGATGAACTTGGAGAAGAGTCCC
>NC_059192.1:75698859-75703859 GCF_020615455.1 Coregonus clupeaformis
TGTTGACCAGTTTATAATAAGCAAACTCAATTCTTAGTCTTGCTGCCAACATTCCCTCCAGCATTCCCACCACATCCACAGACCCCTGTCCCCGAATACTGTTCTTTCGGGTCTTCCATATGGCTAATTTTGCTGCCCCTAACACAAAATTAAGCAACACAACTACAGCTTTCTGACTAAACCTGTACTTTGGCCCAAATATATACAGTTGGGAAGAGAAAACCTCTCCCAGAGCTGAGAACCAATTAGTGATCAGGTCAGTCATCCCGACCAACCTGGGACACTGTAAAAACAGATGTGCCAGTGTTTCAGACTGAGCACAGAATGGACACCCCTCCCCAACAGTAGGATCCAGATGTACCAGATACATGTTGGTGGCTATGGCTCCATGTATTATCCTCCATTGGAGGTCAGCTGTCCTCTTATCAATAGGCAGTTTGTATAGTGTTCGCCAACAGCCTTTTGGGGAGGCACCTGGACCAAGCACACCCGCCCACCTCGTCGATTTTACCCCTTCCAGGGAAGAGGCATGGGACACCTTTACACATATTCTGTACATGGCCTTCTTTCCCACCTCCTTGAACTCCCCCAGCTCCGGGGTATCGAAGGAAAGCAGCATCCCCACGTCCTCCTCGAATGCCCCCGCCGCAGCACTAACAATCAGTGCAGGGAACACATAATCCAGACCCTCCTTCCACCGATCAGAATTGGAAGTGTCAGACACATACTGCAGATGAAGTACTGGCAAGGAATCACAGACCTCAGCGACGACCTTCCTCAGTAGGCGAGACGATCGGATCCCCGCTCTTTCTCCCAGCTCCTCCAACGACCTATTCCTGTTCCACATCAGATGACCCAGCTTAGTACACCCCACGCCTAACAGGCATGAACGTAGGCTAGCTGAACCCAGAACACGGGACTGGATGGCAGTGTTGTGAAAAAGAGGCTCTTCAAAAGCCACATCCCTGGTGGCGTGCAGGCCTTACGGGACTTGACCAGAACTCTCCAAGCCTGCATAACAGACTCATAAAATGGAGTCAGGCCAGGCAACTCACCCCCCTCCAGCTTTAAGAGGAAAAGGTGCTTGTCTAAGCCCAAACAGCCCGCTCTCCTCATCAATGCGTAGGCTGTGTCAACCCAGCTAGAACCGTCACTGTACAACAGTCTCTGGGCTGCTTGAAGCCGGAAAGCCATGATCCTGGAAGAAATGTCCACCAGGCCTTGCCCACCCTCGTGCAGTGGCAGGTACAGGGCTGAAGCCTTAATCCAATGTTGTCCAGACCAGAAGAAGTTGACAAGGGTCCTCTGAAGCTCTTGTATCAGACCCTTTGGTGGCTGTAAAATCATTAGTCTGTGCCACAGGGTAGAGGCAGCTAGGTTATTACGCTACCAGTACCCTTCCCCTATAAGACAGCTGGGGCAGCACCCATTTCCATCTTGACAGTCTGGCACACACTTTCTCCACTACACCCTCCCAGTTCTTTTTCTGAAAGACATCGGAGCCTAGAAAAACCCCCAAAGTCTTCATCCCATCTCTGCCCCACTGAAGCCCCCCTGGTAACCGTGGAGCGGACCCCATCTGAAGCTGGCCTGCCCACAGCGCTTCACTCTTTCCCCAATTGACTCTAGCTGAGGAGGCCCCCTCATACACCTTTAAGGCGTCTGAGAGAACCTTAACATCCTCATCCCCTGTAATAAAAACTGTCACGTCATCTGCATACGCAGACAGTGCTATCGTGGGACCCTTCATTACACCTGGCACAGAGAAACCAGTAAGCTTCGCTCTTAAAAAACAAAGCATTGGTTCAATCGCCAGACTGTATAACTGCCCTGAAATTGGGCATCCCTGCCTGATGCCCCTTTGGACAGGGATGGGACAACTCAAACCACCCCCACCTTCACCATACACGAGGCCCCAGCATACAGTAACTTCATCCAAGACAAAAAAACATCCCCAAACCCAAAGGCTTTCATTGTTTTAAACAAGTACTGGTGGTCCACACGATCAAAAGCCTTCTCCTGATCCAAAGAAAGTAAACCCACATTTACATCAGACAGTTTACAAATGTCCAGAACATCTCTTATTAGAAACAAGTTTTCAACAATAGAGCGATCAGGTACACAGTAGGACTGGTCCTTGTGGACCAACAATCCCAGATACTCTTTCAACCTGTTTGAGAGACATTTAGAAACAATTTTATATTCTGCACACAGCAAAGCAACAGGTCTCCAATTTTTTATGAGAGCCAAATACCCCTTTTTTGGCAACAGTGAAAGTACCGCACGTTGACAAGATACAGGAAGAGAGCCCTCATGAAAAGATTCACACACCACTTCATAAAAATCCTCCCCAATAGACCCCCAAAAGTGCTTGTAAAACTCAGATGGTAAACCATCAATGCCAGGGGCTCGGCCTGTTGAGAGCTGCATAACTGCTGTGGACAGCTCTTGCAGTGTAATGTCAGAGTCCAATGCGACTCTTTGCTCAGGTCCCAATTGAGGAAGACCGTGTAACAACTGTTCAGTACACAGAGAGTCACAATCCTCCGCCTTATAGAGGGCAGAATAGAAATCCACGGCATGTTGACGCATTTCACTGTCATCCGTGGTCACCTTCCCATCAGGGAGACGAAGGCAGACCATCTGTTTACGTTGCAATGTCGACTGTCCTAGGTTAAAAAAAAAAGCACTAGGAGCATCCATATCCTTGAGGGAAGCGAAACGAGACCTAATCAAGGCACCCTTCACTCTTTCATGCAGAAACGACCTCAATTCATGTTTCTTGTCCTGTAAGTTCATGACTAGTCCGGGGGTCATTCTGAGTGAGCAACTTCAATTCAATAGATTTAATGTTCTGCTCAAGGGCCCTGATAGTCTCTTTAACTTCAATTCGAGACAGAGCAGTATACTGTTGACAAAATAATCGTATTTGGGCCTTCCCAACCTCCCACCATTGTCTCAAGGACTCAAAATTCCCTTTTGTAACCCTCCATTTTTCCCAAAACAACAAAAACCTTTCACAAAACATGACATCATGTAACAATTTAACATTAAAATACCAATAAGATGATGACCTTCGTGGACAGGACAAGTGAATATCAACAGTGACAATATGGTGATCAGAGAAACCCACAGGAGTAATGTCACACCTTCCAACCCTACTACAGTATTGCTCAGATACATACAACCTGTCTAACCTTGCTGCACTGACATGACCTTCATTAACTTTTAGCCATGTGTACTGCCTAACTTTTGCATTCCTTACTCTCCACACATCAGAAAGCTCAAACTCAGTTAATAGACCAGACAGACAAATTGCTGACCGCAGGTGAGGTTCTTCAGCGGTGCGATCAACAGTAAAATCCACTGTACAGTTCCAGTCCCCCCCTAAAACCATACACCCCTCTTGGTCACACTGTCTTAAGGTTTCCTTTATTTTATCAAAACCAACAATACGCTCTGTACCCTCATTAGGAGCATAAACATTCAAAAAAACTAACAAAAACCCCATAACATCCACCTTGACCAATAAAACCCGACCCTTGACAATCTCTGTTGTAGATACCACAGTCACCCCTAAGCCTGAAGAAAACAAGATTGCCACCCCAGCACTGAAATTAGTACCATGACTGAGTATATGCTGCCCCTCCCACCACATACCCCAGTCAGCCGCATTTTCCTCATCACTATGTGTCTCCTGTAGGAAAACTACATTAAGCCTTTTCTGTTTTATTACTTCTAATACCCACGCCCTCTTATTCCTGTCCCTTCCTCCATTAATGTTGAGAGAACCTACCCTTAGTACCTCCATATAGAAAATAAAAAGGAAAAGCAGAAGATACCACAGAGAAACCAGACAAAGAGAATAGAACACCCTATGAGGCATAATCATCATCATTATTAAAATTTTCTCTTAACCTGACCACGTTTCCCACCACCCTTTGCTGCTGCAACAGCAGTAACAAATTTCCTCAAGCGAAACCGCTTCTTCTCACTCAACTGGTCTAACCCCACCGTCTTCTGTAACATCACAGCTGACCTCACAAACTTATCAACATCAAAATAATCTGCCAATTTGACAGATTTCCCAAAAGTCTGATCCAGAAACCCTTTTACCTCCTCTAGATCGTAAATTGAGTCCTCACCAGCTGATACCGTATCAAGAGAGATATCCATATCCATATCCTTCTCCTGATCCTCCTCAACTGAGGCCACAGACCACTGACTCCCCTCTACCACATCCCTTTCAACACTCCCCACTTGCACCCCATCACTCGTACCAGGCATCTCCTCCACTACCTGGGAGACTAGCCCCACCTGAACCCCATTACTCGTAGTGGGCATCTCCTCCACTACCTGGGAGACTAGCCCCACCTGAACCCCATTGCTCGTAGTGGGCATCTCCCCCACTACCTGGGGAGACTAGCCCCACCTGAACCCCATTACTCGTAGTGGGCATCTCCTCCACTACCTGGGAGACTAGCCCCCCTGTAACCCAGCACTCATAGTGGGCATCTCCTCCACTACCTGGGAGACTAGCCCCCCTGTACCCCAGCACTCATAGTGGGCATCTCCTCCACTACCTGGGAGATGAGCTCCACATGAACCCTCTCCTGTAACCCATTACTTGTAGTGGGTATCTCCTCCACTACCTGGGAGATTAGCTCCACATGTACCCCCCTCCTGTACCACAGCACTCGTACTGGGCACCTCCTCACCAGTCTGAGGAAATGGCCCTTCAGATCCATCCTTACCTTCTACAACAAAATAATCCCCCTGCATAACATTTCCCTCTGGTACAAGTTGCACCTCTGTGCCCTCAACACGGACAACTTGTTCCTCAGCAACAGATGCGTGCGGCTGCTCTACCACTGTCAGCCCACCTCTTCCTACATCAGTGGGCCCAGGCGTTACGAGGACCACCTGCGCCCCTCCTCTGCCTTCTCCCTTTTCGGGCAAGCATGTCGCTATGACCAACATCCCCACACTCAAAACACCGT